>NC_056743.1:20441851-20731851 GCF_019279795.1 Protopterus annectens
CTTTTCACAATAAACAACACTTACATTATTTAATACTGGTAGCTTTTCACAACTAACAACACTACATTATTTAAAATTGGTAGCTTTTCACAGCTAACAACATTACATTATTTAATACTGCTAGCTTTTCACAACTAACAACACTACATTATTTAATACTGCTAGCTTTTCACAACTAACAACAGTACATTATTTAATACTGGTAGCTTTTCACAACTAACAACACTACATTATTTAATACTGAAAGGTTTTCCCAACTGACAATACTACATTATTTAATACTGGTAGCTTTTCACAACTAACATCACTACATTATGTAATACTGGTAGCTTTTCACAACTAACAACACTACATTATTTACTACTGCTAGCATTTCACAGCTAACAACACTACATTATTTAATACTGGTAGCTTTGCCCAATTAAGAACACTACATTATTTAATACTGGTAGCTTTTCAAAACTAACAACACTACATTATTTAATAAAGGTAGCTTTTCACAACTAACAGCACTACATTATTTAATACTGGTAGCTTTTCAAAACTAACAGCATTACATTATTTAATTTTTCTAGCTTTTCATAACTAACAGCACTACATTATTTAATACTGGTAGCTTTTCACAACTAACAACACTACATTATTCAAAAGTGGTAGCTTTTCACAACAACACTACATTATTTAATACTGCAAGCTTTTCACAACTATCAACACTACATTATTTAATACTGCAAGCTTTTCACAACTATCAACACATTATTTAATACTGGTAGCTTTTCACAACTAACAACACTACATTATTTAATACCGCTAGCTTTTCACAACTAACAACACTACATTATTTAATACCGCTAGCTTTTCACAACTAACAACACTACATTATTTAATACTGGTAGCTTTTCACAACTAACAACAATACATTATTTAATACTTCTAGCTTTTCACAACTAACAACACTACATTATTTAATACTGCTAGCTTTAAACAACTAACAACACTACATTATTTAATACTGCTAGCTTTTCACAATTAACAATACTACATTAGTTAATACTGGCAGCTTTTCAAACTAACAACACTACATTATTTAATACTGCTAGCTTTTCACAACTAACAACACTACATTATTTAATACTGTTTACTTTTCACAACTAACTACACTACATTATTTATTACTGCTAGCTTTTCACAACTAACAACACTACATTATTTAATACTGCTAGCTTTTCACAACTAACAACACTACATTATTTAATACTGGTAGCTTTTCACAACTATCAGCACTACATTATTTAATACTGGTAGCTTTTCACAGCTAACAGCACTACATTATTTAATACTGGTAGCTTTTCACAACTAACAGCACTACATTATTTAATACAGGTAAGTAACACTACATTCCTTAATACCGTAGCGTTTCACAACTAACAACACTACCTTATTTACCAGTAGCTTTTCACAACTAACAACACTACCTAATTTAATACTGGTAGCTTTTCACAATAAACAACACTACATTATTTAATACTGGTAGCTTTTCACAACTAACAACACTACATTATTTAAAACTGGTAGCTTTTCACAACTAACAACATTACATTATTTAATACTGGTAGCTTTTCACAACTAACAACACTACATTATTTAATACTTCTAGCTTTCCACAACTAACAACAGTACATTATTTAATACTGGTAGCTTTTCACAACTAAGAACACTACATTGTTTAATACTGGTAGCTTTTCACAACTAACAGCACTACAATTTTTAATACCGGCAGCTTTTCACAACTAACAACACTACATTATTTAATACCGGTAGCTTTTCAAAACTAACAACAGTACATTATTTAATACTGGTAGCTTTTCACAACTAAGAACACTACATTGTTTAATACTGGTAGCTTTTCACAACTAACAGCACTACAATTTTTAATACCGGCAGCTTTTCACAACTAACAACACTACATTATTTAATACCGGTAGCTTTTCAAAACTAACAACACTACATTATTTAATACCGGTAGCTTTTCAAAACTAACAACACTACATTATTTAATACCGGTAGCTTTTCACAACTAACAGCACTATATTATTTAATACTGGTAGCTTTTCACAACTAACAGCACTACATTATTTAATACTGGTAGCTTTTCACAACTAACAACACTACATTATTTAATACCGGTAGCTTTTGACAACTAACAACTCTACATTATTTAATACCGTAGCTTTTCACAAACAACATTACATTATTTCATACCAGCAGCTTTTCACAACTAACACATTATATTATTTAATACCAGTAGCTTTTCACAACTAACAACACTACATTATTTAATACTGGTAGCTTTTCACAGCTAACAACATTACATTATTTAATACTGCTAGCTTTTCACAACTAAAAACACTACATTATTTAATACTGGTAGCTTTTCACAACTAAGAACACTACATTATTTAATACCGCTAGCTTTTCACAACTAACAACTGGTAGCTTTTCACAATAAACAACACTACATTTTTTAATACTGGTAGCTTTTCACAACTAACAACACTACATTATTTAATACTGGTAGCTTTTCACAACTAACAACACTACATTATTTAATACCGGTAGCTTTTCACAACTAACAAACTACATTATTTAATACCGGTAGCTTTTCACAACTAGCAACACTACATTATTTAACACCGTAGCTTTTCACAACCAACATTACATTATTTAATACCGGTACCTTTTTCAACTAACAGCACTACATTATTTAATACTGGTAGCTTTTCACAACTAACAGCATTACATTATTTAATACTTGTAGCTTTTCACAACTAACAGCACTACATTATTTAATACTGGTAGCTTTTTACAACTAACAGCACTACATTATTTAATACTGGTAGCTTTTCACAACTAACGGCATTACATTATTTAATATTGATAGCTTTTCATAACTAACAGCACTACATTCTTTAATACTGGTAGCTTTTCACAACTAACAACACTACATTATTTAATACCGGTAGCTTTTCACAACTAACAACACTACATTACGTAATACTGTAGCTTTTCACAACCAACATTACATTATTTAATACCGGAAGCTTTTCACAACTAACAACACTATATTATTTAATACTGGTAGCTTTTTACAGCTAACAACATTACATTATTTAATACTGCTAGCTTTTCACAACTAACAACACTACATTATTTAATACTGGTAACTTTTCACAACTAACAACACTACATTATTTAATACTGCTAGCTTTTCACAACTAACAACACTACATTATTTACTACTGGTAGTTTTTCATAACTAACAACACTACATTATTTAATATTGGTAGCTTTTCACAACTAACAACATTACATTATTTAATACTGGTAGCTTTTCACAACTAACAGCACTACATTATTTAATATTGATAGCTTTTCATAATTAACAGCACTACATTATTTAATACTGGTAACTTTTCACAACTAACAACACTACATTTTTTAATACTGGTAGCTTTTCACAACAACACCACATTATTTAATACTGGTAGCCAACACTACAATATTTAATACTGGTAGCTTTTCCCAACTAACAACACATTACTTATTACTGGTAGCTTTTTACACCTAACAACACTACGTTATTTAATACTGCCAGCTTTTCACAACTAACAACATTACATTATTTAATATTGGTAGCTTTTCACAACTAACAACACTACATTATTTAATATTGATAGCTTTTCATAATTAACAGCACTACATTATTTAATACTGGTAGCTTTTCACAACTAACAACACTACATTATTTAATACTGGTAGCTTTTCACAACTAACAACACTACATTATTTAATACTGCTAGCTTTTCACAACTAACAACACTACATTATTTAAAACTGCTAGCTTTTCACAACTAACAGCACTACACTATTTAATACTCGTAGCTTTTCACAACTAACAGCACTACATTATTTAATACTGATAGCTTTTCACAACTAACAGCACTACATTATTTAATACTGGTAG
Source organism: Protopterus annectens (assembly GCF_019279795.1). Taxonomy (NCBI): domain Eukaryota; kingdom Metazoa; phylum Chordata; order Ceratodontiformes; family Protopteridae; genus Protopterus; species Protopterus annectens. Next base: position 20,445,876 of record NC_056743.1, read on the forward strand.
CTTTTCACAACTAACAGCACTACATTATTTAATACTGGTAGCTTTTCACAACTAACAGCACTACATTATTTAATACTGGTAGCTTTTCACAACTAACAGCACTACATTATTTAATACAGGTAGCTTTTCACAACTAACAACACTACATTATTTAATACCAGTAGCTTTTCGCAACTAACAACACTACATTATTTAATACTGGTAGCTTTTCACAACTAACAACACTACATTACTTAATACCGTAGCGTTTCAAAACAAACATTACATTATTTAATACCGGTAGCTTTTCACAACTAACAACACTATATTATTTAATACCGGTAGCTTTTCCACATCTAACAACACTACCTTATTTAATACCGGTAGCTTTTCACAACTAACAACACTACCTAATTTAATACTGGTAGCTTTTCACAATAAACAACACTACATTATTTAATACTGGTAGCTTTTCACAACTAACAACACTACATTATTTAAAATTGGTAGCTTTTCACAGCTAACAACATTACATTATTTAATACTGCTAGCTTTTCACAACTAACAACACTACATTATTTAATACTGGTAGCTTTTCACAACTAACAACACTACATTATTTAATACTGGTAGCTTTTCACAACTAACAACATTACATTATTTAATATTGGTAGCTTTTCACAACTAACAACACTACATTATTTAACACCGTAGCTTTTCACAACCAACATTACATTATTTAATACTGGTAGCTTTTTACAACTAACAACACTACATTATTTAATACTGGTAGCTTTTCACAACTAACAACATTACATTATTTAATATTGGTAGCTTTTCACAACTAACAACACTACATTATTTAATACTCCTAGCATTTCACAGCTAACAACACTACATTATTTAATGCTGCTAGCTTTTCACAACTAACAACACTACATTATTTAAAACTGCTAGCTTTTCGCAACTAACAGCACTACATTATTTAATACTCGTAGCTTTTCACAACTAACAGCACTACATTATTTAATACTGATAGCTTTTCACAACTAACAGCACTACATTATTTAATACTGGTAGCTTTTCCCAACTAACAGCACTACATTATTTAATACTGGTAGCTTTTCACAACTAACCTCACTACATTATTTAATACTGGTAGCTTTTCACAACTAACAGCACTACATTATTTAATACAGGCAGCATTTCACAACTAACAGCACTACATTATTTAATACTGGTAGCTTTTCACAACTAACAACACTACATTATTTAATACGGTAGCTTTTCACAACTAACAACACTACATTACTTAATACCGTAGCTTTTCACAACAAACATTACATTATTTAAAACCGGTAGCTTTTCACAACTGACAACACTATATTATTTAATACCGGTAGCTTTTCTACATCTAACAACACTACCTTATTTAATACTGGTAGCTTTTCACAACTAACAACACTACCTAATTTAATACTGGTAGCTTTTCACAATAAACAACACTACATTATTTAATACTGGTAGCTTTTCACAACTAACAACACTACATTATTTAAAATTGGTAGCTTTTCACAGCTAACAACATTACATTATTTAATACTGCTAGCTTTTCACAACTAACAACACTACATTATTTAATACTGCTAGCTTTTCACAACTAACAACAGTACATTATTTAATACTGGTAGCTTTTTACAACTAACAGCACTACATTATTTAATACTGGTAGCTTTTCACAACTAACAGCATTACATTATTTAATACTGGTAGCTTTTCACACCTAGCAACACCACATTATTTAACACCGTAGCTTTTCACAACCAACATTACATTATTTAATACCGGTAGCTTTTTACAACTAACATCACTACATTATTTAATACTGGTAGCTTTTCACAACTAACAGCATTACATTATTTAATACTGGTAGCTTTTCACAACTAACAGCACTACATTATTTAATACTGGTAGCTTTTTACAACTAACAGCACTACATTATTTAATACTGGTAGCTTTTCACAACTAACAGCATTACATTATTTAATACTGGTAGCTTTTCACAACTAACAGCACTACATATATTAATACTGGTAGCTTTTCACAACTAACAACACTACATTATTTAATACTGGTAGCTTTTCACAACAACACTACATTATTTAATACTGGTAGCATTTCACAACTAACAACACTGCACTGTTTAATACTTCTAGCTTTTCACAACTAACAACACTACATTATTTAATACTGATAGCTTTTCCAAACTAGCAATACTACATTATTTAATACTGGTAGCTTTTCACAACTAACAGCACTACATTATGTAATACTGGTAGCTTTTCACAACTAACAGCACTACATTATTTAATACTGCTAGCATTTCACAGCTAACAACACTACATTATTTAATACTGGTAGCTTTTCACAACTAACAACACTACATTATTTAATACTGGTAGCTTTTCACAACTAACACTACATTATTTAATACCTGTAGCTTTTCACAACTAGCAGCACTACATTATTTAATACTGGTAGCTTTTTACAACTAACAGCACTACATTATTTAATGCTGGTAGGTTTTCAAAACTAACAGCATTACATTATTTAAATTTTCTAGCTTTTCATAACTAACAGCACTACATTATTTAATACTGGTAGCTGTTCACAACTAACAGCACTACATTATTTAATACTGCTAGCTTTTCACAACAACACTACATTATTTAATGCTGGTAGCTTTTCACAACTAACAACACATTATTTAATACTGGTAGCTTTTTACAACTAACAACACTACATTAAAAAGTCTGACAGATTGCTGCTTCACAGGTAAATGCCCCTGCTCAGAGAAATATAAAAAATTTTGTAAAACAACCAAGTACTGAGCAGGAGTGAGAGTGAGAAAATAACAGAAGATAACAATCTAAGATGTAAAATCCATGTAGTTTGTTCTTGTCTGCAATAAACTACGTGGATTTTACATCTTGGATTGTTATCTTCTGTTATTTTCTCACTCTCACTCCTGCTCAGTACTTGGTTGTTTAACAACACCACATTATTTAATACTGCAAGCTATTCGCAACTAACAACACTACATTATTTAATACTGGTAGGATTTCACAACTAACAACACTACATTATTTAATACTTCTAGCTTTTCACAACTAACAACACTACATTATTTAATACTGCTAGCTTTTCACAACTAACAACACTACATTATTTAATACTGGTAGCTTTTCACAACTAACAAGACTACATTATTTAATACTGGTAGTTTTTCACAATTAACAACACTACATTATTTAATACTGGTAGCTTTTCACAACTAACAGCACTACATTATTTTCTACTGGTAGTTATTCATAACTAACAACAATACATTATTTAATATTGGTAGTTTTTCACAACTAACACCATTACATTATTTAATACTAGTAGCTTTTCACAACTAACAGCACTACATTATTTAATATTGATAGCTTTTCATAATTAACAGCACTACATTATTTAATACTGGTAGCTTTTCACAACTAACAACACTACATTATTTAATACTGGTAGCTTTTCACAACAACACTACATTATTTAATACTGGTAGCTTTTCACAACAACACTACAATATTTAATACTGGTAGCTTTTCCCAACTAACAACACATTATTTAATACTGTTATTCATAACTAACAACACTACATTATTTAATATTGGTAGTTTTTCACAACTAACAACATTACATTATTTAATACTAGTAGCTTTTCACAACTAACAGCACTACATTATATAATACTGGAAGCTTTTCACAACTAACAGCATTAAATTATTTAATACTGGTAGCTTTTCACAACTAACAGCACTACATTATTTTCTACTGGTAGTTATTCATAACTAACAACACTACATTATTTAATATTGGTAGCTTTTTACAACTAACAACATTACATTATTTAATACTGGTAGCTTTTCACAACTAACAGCACTACATTATTTAATATTGATAGCTTTTCATAATTAACAGCACTACATTATTTAATACTGGTAACTTTTCACAACTAACAACACTACATTTTTTAATACTGGTAGCTTTTCACAACAACACCACATTATTTAATACTGGTAGCCAACACTACAATATTTAATACTGGTAGCTTTTCCCAACTAACAACACATTACTTATTACTGTTATTCATAACTAACAACACTACATTATTTAATATTGGTAGCTTTTCACAACTAACAACATTACATTATTTAATACTGGTAGCTTTTCACAACTAACAGCACTACATTATTTAATATTGATAGCTTTTCATAATTAACAGCACTACATTATTTAATACTGGTAACTTTTCACAACTAACAACACTACATTATTTAATACTGGTAGCTTTTCACAACTAACAACACTACATTATTTAATACTGCTAGCTTTTCACAACTAACAACACTACATTATTTAAAACTGCTAGCTTTTCACAACTAACAGGACTACACTTTTTAATACTGATAGCTTTTCACAACTAACAGCACTACATTATTTAATACTGATAGCTTTTCACAACTAACAGCACTACATTATTTAATACTGGTAGCTTTTCACAACTAACAGCACTACATTATGTAATACTGGCAGCTTTTCACAACTGACTGCACTACATTATTTAATACTGGTAGCTTTTCCCAACTAACAGCACTACATTATTTTATACAGGCAGCTTTTCACAACTAACAGCACTACATTATTTAATACAGGTAGCTTTTCACAACTAACAACACTACATTATTTAATACCAGTAGCTTTTCACAACTAACAACACTACATTACTTAATACAGTAGCTTTTCACAACAAACATTACATTATTTAATACCGGTAGCTTTTCACAACTAACAACACTATATTATTTAATACCGGTAGCTTTTCCACATCTAACAACACTACCTTATTTAATACCGGTAGCTTTTCACAACTAACAACACTACCTAATTTAATACTGGTAGCTTTTCACAATAAACAACGCTACATTATTTAATACTGGTAGCTTTTCACAACTAACAACACTACATTATTTAAAATTGGTAGCTTTTCACAGCTAACAACATTACATTATTTAATACTGCTAGCTTTTCACAACTAACAACACTACATTATTTAATACTGGTAGCTTTTCACAACTAACAACACTACATTATTTAATACTGGTAGCTTTTCACAACTAACAACATTACATTATTTAATACTGGCATCTTTTCACAACTAGCAACACCACATTATTTACCACCGTAGCTTTTCACAACAAACATTACATTATTTAATACTGGTAGCTTTTTACAACTAACAACACTACATTATTTAATACTGGTAGCTTTTCACAACTAACAGCATTACATTATTTAATACTGGTAGCTTTTCACAACTAACAACACTACATTATTTAATACTCCTAGCATTTCACAGCTAACAACACTACATTATTTAATGCTGCTAGCTTTTCACAACTAACAACACTACATTATTTAAAACTGCTAGCTTTTCGCAACTAACAGCACTACATTATTTAATACTCGTAGCTTTTCACAACTAACAGCACTACATTATTTAATACAGGCAGCTTTTCACAACTAACAGCACTACATTATTTAATACTGGTAGCTTTTCACAACTAACAGCACTACATTATTTAATACTGGTAGCTTTTCACAACTAACAGCACTACATTATTTAATACTGGTAGCTTTTCACAACTAACCTCACTACATTATTTAATACTGGTAGCTTTTCACAACTAACAGCACTACATTATTTAATACAGGCAGCTTTTCACAACTAACAGCACTACATTATTTAATACTGGTAGCTTTTCACAACTAACAACACTACATTATTTAATACTGGTAGCTTTTCACAACTAACAACACTACATTACTTAATACAGTAGCTTTTCACAACAAACATTACATTATTTAATACCGGTAGCTTTTCACAACTAACAACACTATATTATTTAATACCGGTAGCTTTTCCACATCTAACAACACTACCTTATTTAATACCGGTAGCTTTTCACAACTAACAACACTACCTAATTTAATACTGGTAGCTTTTCACAATAAACAACGCTACATTATTTAATACTGGTAGCTTTTCACAACTAACAACACTACATTATTTAAAATTGGTAGCTTTTCACAGCTAACAACATTACATTATTTAATACTGCTAGCTTTTCACAACTAACAACACTACATTATTTAATACTGCTAGCTTTTCACAACTAACAACAGTACATTATTTAATACTGGTAGCTTTTCACAACTAACAGCACTACATTATTTAATACTGGTAGCTTTTCACAACTAACAGCATTACATTATTTAATACTGGCATCTTTTCACAACTAGCAACACCACATTATTTACCACCGTAGCTTTTCACAACAAACATTACATTATTTAATACTGGTAGCTTTTTACACCTAACAGCACTACATTATATAATACTGGAAGCTTTTCACAACTAACAGCATTAAATTATTTAATACTGGTAGCTTTTCACAACTAACAGCACTACATTATTTAATACTGGTAGCTTTTTACAACTAACAGCACTACATTATTTAATACTGGTAGCTTTTCACAACTAACAGCATTACATTATTTAATACTGGTAGCTTTTCACAACTAACAGCACTACATATATTAATACTGGTAGCTTTTCACAACTAACAACACTACATTATTTAATACTGGTAGCTTTTCACAACAACACTACATTATTTAATACTGGTAGCTTTTCACAACAACACTACATTATTTAATACTGGTAGCATTTCACAACTAACAACACTGCACTGTTTAATACTTCTAGCTTTTCACAACTAACAACACTACATTATTTAATACTGATAGCTTTTCCAAACTAGCAATACTACATTATTTAATACTGGTAGCTTTTCACAACTAACAGCACTACATTATGTAATACTGGTAGCTTTTCACAACTAACAACACTACATTATTTAATACTGCTAGCATTTCACAGCTAACAACACTACATTATTTAATACTGGTAGCTTTGCACAATTAAGAACACTACATTATTTAAGACTGGTAGCTTTTCAAAACTAACATTACATTATTTAATACCTGTAGCTTTTCACAACTAACAGCACTACATTATTTAATACTGGTAGCTTTTTACAACTAACAGCACTACATTATTTAATACTGGTAGCTTTTCAAAACTAACAGCATTACATTATTTAATTTTTCTAGCTTTTCATAACTAACAGCACTACATTATTTAATACTGGTAGCTTTTCACAACTAACAACACTACATTATTCAAAAGTGGTAGCTTTTCACAACAACACTACATTATTTAATACTGCAAGCTTTTCACAACTATCAACACATTATTTAATACTGGTAGCTTTTCACAACTAACAACACTACATTAAAAAGTCTGACAGATTGCTGCTTCACAGGTAAATGCCCCTGCTCAGAGAAATATAAAAAATTTTGTAAAACAACCAAGTACTGAGCAGGAGTGAGAGTGAGAGTGAGAAAATAACAGAAGATAACAATCTAAGATGTAAAATCCATGTAGTTTGTTCTTGTCTGCAATAAACTACGTGGATTTTACATCTTGGATTGTTATCTTCTGTTATTTTCTCACTCTCACTCCTGCTCAGTACTTGGTTGTTTAACAACACTACATTATTTAATACTGCTAGCTTTCACAACTAACAACACTACATTATTTAATACTGGTAGATTTCCACAACTAACAACACTACATTATTTAATACTTCTAGCTTTTCACAACTAACAACACTACATTATTTAATACTGCTAGCTTTTCACAACTAACAACACTACATTATTTAATACTGGTAGCTTTTCACAACTAACAAGACTACATTATTTAATACTGGTAGTTTTTCACAATTAACAACACTACATTATTTAATGCTGGTAGCTTTCCACAACTATCAACACTACATTATTTAATACTGGTAGCTTTTTGCTCATTGTTATCCTAATGAGTCATGAGAAGGCTACAAGCAAAAATATGTGAGACTTGAACTTCTTTAAGTAAAGAAACATGTTTACTTGAAAAGGTAAAGAAATAAAGCTTCCAAGCTGAATATTATAGCTGGACTGTACTGCACAAGTAGAGGTGTTAGGCACTTTAAGTATATAAAAGTAAAGAATGCTGGTGTTGTCTATCACTTAACCTTTTTTATGTTAATTCTTGTTATGTTCAACACATTAATTAGCAGTGCTGACTATAACATAATGTTTTAAAATAAAATTATTTTCTTGGATGGTCATGGACCTCCCCTTTTCAGTCTTGTTTCACATTTTCTCTTATTTAATTTGAGCTGTTGCTGTCTCAAGCCATTTAGACCTGTTGACAGTCAGTTATTTAAATCCCAAATTCTTGTTTGTTGCTTGAAAAGCAGTTACTTGGTGCTCAGAGTCATAGTTAATTTAACTATAAGAAAAGTATTTTAAACTGAAAAGTTAAAGCAGATTTTTACCTTATGTATTCTGATAAAATAATTTTCTCACATTTATACTTCATAATCACAACACTAAATGTTGTGAATTCAGTAACCATTCAAAATATTAGGACTCAGATTGCAGAGCACCATAAAGTAGAGATCTAGTGGCTGATAATTTTAACTTACATAGGTTCATAGGTAAGTACTAGGCTATCGGCCCTAGGGCCTATACAAGCCTAGCCAAACGAGGTTCCTTGGCCACTCAAGAAAATTATTATCCTGTGCCCCTGTTGAGCAGAGCGACAGAAGTGATTCCTGGGGTGAATTTCCTATTTCCCATCCAGTTGTCAAGATTTCTTTTAAAGAGGGCTAATGAGGAGCTCTGCTTGACATGAATGGGCAGCCTATTCCAGAGCAAGGGAAGTCTCTGGGACATGAATCTATCCCTCCAGCATGTTCTGTTTATTGTGGTGACAAGGTTTAGATCCCTGGAGTGTGTGGTTTGGAGAGATTGGGATTTCTTTAAGTGTAGCATGTCCATCAGGTCTGGGTTAGACATGGCTTTGTACTTAGGCAGAGGTCACCTCGGAGTAGGCAATATGCAACGGAGTAGAGCTGGAGTTTTTTGAGATGGTCAGCATATGGCATCTGTTTGAGGCTGTCACTCCTCTTAGTGAGGTATTTCTCAGCTTCAAAATGGTTTAATACTATTACTTATATTAATTTCAACAATGAATCCAAAAAGCCGTGACAGTGCCAAAACCACCAGTAACAAGTAAAACAAACACTGCCAGCACCATAATCTCGAACAATGCTTTATTTTTTTTTTTTTAATATTTTTATTCATTTCCAAAAACAAGAAAACATGAATGCAGGTTATTTATGACAATGAAGTATTTACAAATTATTTAAAAAGGTAGGCTAAAACCTCTAAACAGATATCAAACATTAAAACCAAAATAAAGTATTTACAAGGGTGTCTATTGTTGACATATAATTGTATATTAGTGAGGTATTTCTGTGGCCTTTCTTGCTGTTGCAGATGTCTTGAAGGTACATGCCAAATGGGGCATTCTACTCTATGATGGGTCTAATAAGGGATGAGTAGAGAGGAAAGATGACCTCTCTTTTTCTGGAGGAGAACCCCTTTGTGATGAGGTGTGCCACATAGAAGGATTTCCTGACTACTGTGGTGATGTGATTATCGAAGGAGAGACTACTATCTACCTATGTCTCAAGGTCTCTTATCACACTTTCAGTATTTAGTAGGCTACCGCCTATGTGGTAGTTCATGGGTACGGTATTTTTCCCAAAGGGGATGACAATGCACTTCTTGGCATTGAGCTTCAGGCCATGACTTTGACACCAAGCATCAGTCTCAGTGAGGGCTCATTGTAGAATGTCCACATCCTTAGGTGAATCTATTATGGCTCCTAGTTTGCAGTTGTCTGCAAATTTCATTAGCCAGAGACCACCTGTATTAGCCTGCACTTCAGAGAAATAGATACCGAAGAGGAGAGGACCCAGGACCGAACCCTGTGGTACTCCGCTTGTCACTGGTCTGAAGTCAGGTTTGGAGTCAGCTACTTTCACTGTGTAGGTTCTGTCAGTAAGCCAGTTGGCCACCCATCTTGTGACATAGGGATTTAGGCTTAGTCCAGTGAGTTTATCTATAATTCCAGAGTGGGGGATGGTGTCAAAAGCCTTGGTGAGGTCAAGATAGGCTGTGTGCACCACCTTACCCTCATCTACGGCTCTGGTGACTGCTTCAAAGAAGTTGATCAGGTTTAGGAGGCATGCTCTACCTTTTACAAACCCAAACTGAGTGGGGTCCAGAGTTTGGAGGTTACCTAGGTCTTTGTTTATAAGCTCTAGAATGATGCGTTCCGTGGCCTTGCAGACCAGGCTCATCAGGGTAAGGGGGCAGTAGTTCCCAGGGTCTGTGTTGGCACTTCCTTTGTAGAGTGGAATAACTGTGCACCATTCCATAGGCACAAAGCCTGAAGTGAGGCTATGGTTAAACATGGTACTTAGGTGGGATGCCAGTTCGTTCTGTAGTTCATGCAGAACACAGCCTGAGATGTTGTCTGGTCCCATGGATGCTGTGTTCTTGCCTTTGGAGAGTGCATTCTTTACCTGTGCAGCCATGATTTCAGGGGCTTTGGAATCATCTGGTATGGGGATGGGCTCTTTGGGGGGTGGGGGAGTGAAGTTAACACTGAACCTGTCTGCTAGGATGTGGGCAATATCAGTTGGTTCCATAAGTGTAGTGCCATTGTGCTGTAGTTCAGAGCAGATCTGAGTGTTGCCATTGAGATTCTTGACATAGCTGTAGAAGGCTTTGTGGTTGTCTTTAGAATCCATGGCAATTTTATTTTCGTAACTAGCTTTGGAGGATTTTATGAGGGATCTCAACTTCTTGCTGATGCTGACCAGGGAGTTCCTGCAGTCCTGGGATTTTACTCTTTTTTGCATCAGTATCTTTCTTCTGTTATAGAGCTTGTTTATGGCAGGGGACCACCAGATTAGCTTCTTTTTTTTGGAGGATAGCATCTTGGTTCTGTTGGGGATGGTGCAGTCCATGCACTCGTGTATGTGCTTATACAGTGCATTTGTATATGATTCAGCAGTCGTGCCACTATTTTGTGTGGGTGTAATGAAGTTTACCACTTCTGACTTAAGAAGCATGAAGTTGGCTTTTACGATGGTTTCCTTAATGGGGAGGGGGGGGGCGAGATATGGATGTCTAGGTTGATTAGCTTATGGTCGGACCTGACCAGAGAGGAGTTGACTAATGGCATGGAGCATCTGTTATCCATATTGGTAATGACCAGGTCCAGGATGTTGTTATCCCTGGTAGGGGTATGGACAAGCTTTTCCAGGGAGTTGGAATTGATGAATTCCAGAAAACGTTGGGCAAATGAGTTAATACATGAGTAGTTTTCCCAGTTGATGGAGGGGTAGTTGAAATCTCCTAAAATTAGGGTATTGGGCTGTACCTTGGTATTGTTCAGTATATCAAGAAACATGGAGTGGGCATTCTGGGGCATGGCGGGGGATCTATAACAAGCTACAACCTGAATTGCAGTCTTGCCCAGTGTTAATTGTACTTGGATAATTTCGGAGGTATTATGTTGAGCAACTAGCCTGGAGGTGTGGATATCCTTTATGAATATGGACACACCTCCTCCTTTAGTATTTCGGTCCAGGTTAGGTGGCCAAAAGGTGTGGTAAGAATTGTAGCCTAGTAATGCAGGGGTGCTCTCTGGTGCCTTAAACCAGGTCTCTGTCACTGCACAGATGTCATTGTTCTCCATCTTAAGGAGAGCCTCGAGTGTGTGCATTTTGAAGTTTAGACTTTTAGCATTTGAGTAGCATTGCCCTTAGATTTCGCTTGTTTATGTCTACTATGGTGGTGCATTTGACATCTGAGCCTTTCCTAAAAAAGGCACTATAGGGGCAGCAAGAGTCTTAGCCAGTATCCGGAATCCCATATACTAAATTTAAGAATGAAATTTCTCAGAATATTCCCTTTTCCCCAAGGTATAGTGATCTTGAAGGTGGCATATATAAGTACAGTGGATGTGGGGATCTTGCCCCTGTCCCCTCAATAAGGGTGCAGGGGGCTTGCACCCAGCAAAAAAAAAAAAAAAAAAGTTTAAAGCAGAAGAGGGAGATTCAATATTTGCTATTCTCTTGCATTTTTGGTCTTTTTCTTTTTTTTGCTTGTTGGGACTTGGCATTACAAGTCCCAACATTTCACTACGGAGCCTTAAATTTAGTACTGCAATTAAGTTACATTAAAACAATAGTGTTTTATGTAGTCTGCCTTTCAAGCACTGTTGTGTTGAATGAGACAAGGCAGCCCATACTGCTAGATCTGCAGCAGTAAAGAGGAACACAGGAATATAGTTGTCCTCAATGTCAACTCGTTAATCTATTTAGAAGCTGTATTAGTCTCTTGTCATCCTCTGCATATACAGGACCCTACACTAATAATCACAAATTACATTTAGAAGACCTTACACACCTTGAATTACTTGTGAAACAGCTTTTTGGAACATCTCTGGTAATCATAAAATACCAAAGAGATGTCTAAGACATCTGTACCTAGATAAGGTCATATTAAATATACTCAGTTTTTAACTTTCTTCATCTGGCTTTACCTGACAGAATTCTTGATTTCCTTTTCTACTCCTGAGAGTTATTGGTACTTTTCCAGTACCATATATTACTGGCATATCATTAAATTTTATGTTATACAATATTCTTCCTGCAAACACCCTAAACTTGCAAATAAATCATCAAAATAGTAAAAGATACAATTGCTATGGTATTAATTTCTGCAAATGTTTTGCGTTTCTAATACTGTGATGGGAATGGACCCCATTCCTAAGTCAATGTATGAAATTAGTACTGCTTCAACCATTGACTTTAGCCAAGGATGCTTTTCCAAGAACTCTGTGTACTATGTCTCTGTATAATAAGGCTGAAGCAAGCCCCCTGCAGCATCTATCAAAGTTTGTACGTAATATATCAGAGAAAACTATACAACTAGGAACATTTTTGTGAAGAGCATATAGCCTGGAAAGTGTAGGTAAAGAGGTCTGAGATGCTTATGAAATTAGATACAGTTTCACTGACATTAAAATACTTTTATATCAATAAGCCAGTTACTTGCATTGAGGTTCAAGTCAGAACAGTACAGGAGCTGTGATCTTACAAGAGAATATACTGATTGCATTTGGGTTAAGAACATTCATATATATATATATATATATATATATATATATATATATATATATATATATATATATATATATAGATAGCAAAACCAATGGAACCAACAGCAATTAACTGCACAGATAACAATACAGCAGCCACAAAAGAAGATAGTAAACTGTGCAGAAACACGGCTGGAACAAATGAAACCATTCACCCTTCTTGTAAACTCTTTAAATCTGTAATAAAGATTTTACAAGAAGGGTGAACAGTTTCATTTGTTCCAGCCGTGTTTCTGCACAGTTTACTATCTTCTTTTGTGGCCGATATATATATATATATATAAATGTTTACAGGTATACACATGACATGCTCACATAGACATACAGAAATGGAACTATTAGCAATAATTTATGGTTTTGATAAATTTCATAAATATGCCTATGGTAAACATGTTAACATGGCAAGGGACCACAGACCCCCCGCAAAGCATATTCAAAAAGTCTGTTTGTACAAGGTACCTTTACACAGATATACTTTATGTAAAGGTGAAATACAGATTAGACAAGGATAATGATGTAGCAGATACAATGAATGAAGTATTTTAACTTTGAAAGAACTGGAATTGTTAAAAGAACAACTATAGAGTTTTTGGGTAATATTAGAGGTGGCAGTGACAGAAAAAAAGGAAAGTGTAAAATGGGAGGATAACTTGAGCAAAAATCATCAAAACAAAAGAAACAAAAAAATGAAGTCTATTTTTTTTTTCAAGGAAGAAATAAGTTGTGCAGGGCTTCATGTTCACAGCTGATAAAATACTAGTTCCAAATCAACTGGAAAGATAAATATTTGAGAATGTACATCAATCACATCTGAGAAGAATAAACTGAAAAGTAACGTCATTCTGCTGCACAGAGTGATAAAGCTTTGAGTACAAGATAAATGACCCACGTATGAATAACGACTCAGGTGCTGGAAGATACGGAGGGGGGGGCGGTAGAAAATGAATGGCTAGCACCAGCTTGTGTATTACAGGGGAGGGACGGATGGCTTCTTCACCACATGTAAGTGGAGGTTTTCAAGCAACAAAGTTGCAGCTGATAACCAGAATTGTGGGCTTGGCCTGACAGGCTGGTGACAGCAGAACGTTTTAATGTATGAATGGGAACACTTACATGCATGGGGAGGGAACAGCAGGCCCTCATGTCTCTTGTATGTGCAGGTTATTATTCTAAGTTTACTGCAGTAATCAAACTGACAAATGCAACAAGTGCAGGGGGGGGGATCAGTGCATTAAAATCTATGTTACCAAACTGACAAATGCAACAGTGTAGGTGGGATCAGTGCATTAAAATCTATTTTACTGAGATGGGAGATACATAATGGCATATCTGACAATGGTATACAGTACAGGGATTATAAATATAGAAGATTTGTGAATGTCTGGGTAAAGCCATTAGATCATAATGAACAGGGACACTAGAGAGAGGTATCCAAACAGAATAAAATCTCATAAGAAAGAGCAGTAACAAGATCTATGAGGATTGTTTTCTCATACTTTTGGAAAATAGGTACACATTTGCTGTAGCTCAGTCTCTTACCAGCTCTGCTGATAATGGGCAGAAGATTGAAACCAAATAAACCACAAATGACCGACTTCAGCTACATTGCTGATGGAAAAAACTCAACACAAAGTAAAGGAGGCAATAGAAGAGAAATCAGCCAAGATAAAAAATACTACGTTAGAAAATGTACTTTACATGTTGGATGTAAGGACAGAATACAAATATTAGGGTACTAGGGTAAATCTCATAGCCTGAAGCTAAAGGACGTTGTAAAGCAGGGGAATCATGATTCTGTGTTGTTTGTGGGAAAATTGAAAGCACATATTTGCATAAGCCAAACATGTTGAAGTTCATGGAAGATGGGCAACCAGAATTATCACAACCAGTACTGTATTAGGAAACAGAGAGTGCAGTTACTGTGATAGTCAAGAATTATGGAAAGAGGTTTTTGAAATCATGTCTCACAGATACACTGTAGTGCAGATAGAACTGTTCCTAAGTAAAAAAACAAACGTCCAAAGAAAACAGCTCTATCCATAACCCTCAACGTCTTAGCACAAGAAATCTGGACAAAGGCCCTAAAATGGGACAAATTATAAATATTATTCTTATAAACTTAGAAAGTTGATAGAAAAAAGGGTTTTGTGTTAGCATACATTTTCTAAAGGATATGAGGTCTGAAATAAATAACTGTTATTATTTAGTGAATTCAGTCCTCATTGATTTGCCAGAAAAATACAAATTTTAAGAGGAACAGATGAAAAATATGACCCACAAATTTGGACAATTGAGAGGTATGGCTCTCTCCAATACTCCAGATATGAAAATCATTGAAGAAACTACAAAAATATATTGGCAGTTATAGTCAGGTATGCTAAGGACTGAAAAGTTACATTTATGAAAAATGCCGTTTGAACTGAGTACAAAACATCTGAAAAATGTGGTCATATTTGAGATGTATAGTTTGAAATATTTGCAAACTAGCTTACAGGAACCTCTGGGTCATGTGTGACCCTTTCTTCTACAATGCTCCATCTGTTTAAAAACCTCACAGAGGTTAGTCACCATCCACAGTATCTTGATGTTGTTTACCCAACATCCAGACATTACAGAGTAAAACAGTTTAATCACTGCAGTGACTCTGTGTAAATAAATTGATTCTATTCCAACATCTGTCTTATAATGTTCCATATGCAAAACAATGTCCAAGTCTGTATTTCTAAAATTCAGACAAAAGTCCAGAAAGGAATCTGCAGAGAAATCTCAAACATCTCCACTTGAATGGACTCTGTGACAAACCTGACAGCTTCTGTGAAATCAGGAAAAGTACACCTTTAATCCTTAAAGAAAATTGTGCATCACTCTTTATACCTTATCATAAGACCATTCACCAAGACACAACTAATCAAGTCCCACTTATTAAATGCATCATTTGTTAAGGAATATATTATACTTCTGTGTGGTGACTGCAGTGCGCAGCTGGAGATCATGTAAGAATGGAATAGGAGAAGAGTCAGTTTTACATAGTTCCTTCTGGTTACTTCTCTGTGCTATTTTGGATTAAATGTATTGGCAATGTGGAGGGTATATATAAGCACCTGGGAGAGCAGGGGAACAGGTAATTTGTTCCTTGCAATAACACTTTTATTATTTTTCATATGTGCATTATTGTGTATCATTTTTTAAGTGTAAAATAAAACAGAGACGCAGACAGCTGTAAAATCTAGGATAGGCCTTTACTGAGTGCAAAACACAAGCGCTTTCACAATCTAGCTTCTTCAGGTGTAACAAAGCACTTAAAACAGACACACCTATATACTCACTGCATATCACATGTCTGAAGTCATATGCCTAAGCATCACTAAAGCAAATCCTTTAAAGCTATACTAACATGAATTATATTCTAACTAACTAGATGTAAAAGACAATATTTATACAAGACAATGATAAAACTACGATGACAAAAAATACTATATTCCTTCCTAAATAAATACATATAAATATATAAACATTATATATCAATAAATAATATATTTTAATAACCAATTCCTAACCTGCAAAAAACAAATAAATAATTCATATGTCAAAGTTTCATATATAAAAACACATATACATAAACCTATGACTTTATCTGCGAAGAGGCCTCATTTTAAGTTTCGGTCTCAGGGGAATACATTCATTTAGGCCATGTCCTTCTGTACCCATCAATTCAGTTATCCACATGGCTTCTACACTTTCTGTCCTGTTGCAGATATCTCCCCTTCTTATATTCTCCTGCAACAGGGCTATGACTCTGAATCTAAAAATGTGGGTCATATCAGTATTCATAACGTGTCTGGCTAAAGCATTCACCTTATTACCCTTCCTAATATTATAGACATGCTCTCTGATGCGTTCCTTTAAACTCCTATCTGTCTTCCCAACATAGAATTTGGCACATACACAGCAATTGGCTAAGTAAACTACATGTCGGCTCAGACAGTCAGCTCTAATGTCAAAATGAAAATCTCGATCCAAATCTGGATGGTAAAGGCGATCACTAGTGTCTATATACTGGCACCAATTGCAACTGCCACAAGGTCTCGTCCCTCCTCTACCATTACTCATCTGCCTACTCTCGGATAACAAAGTCTCCTCTTCAGAGATCTATTGTTCCTGAAACTAAATCTAGGTACTGTGTCCACCAAGCCAGCTACCTCATGATCAGTCAGCAAAATTTGCCAATGTTTCTTAACTATTTCAGTGTACTTGTGTACATCAGCGGTGTATTTCAAGGACATCCTAAGTTTATAATTGGTGGATGCCTCTTGTCTTTCACTTCCATGATTAAACTTCCTTGAAAAATATGGCATGGCTTGATCTTTTCTCCTACCTACTGCTTGCGGTACATATTTCCTAAGAGTATTATCATTGTATCCCCTGTCTCCCAAATACACCATCACTTTCTCCACTTCCTTGCTGAAGTCCTCATCTCTCACATTGAGCCTAGAGGCTCTCATCACTTGATTGGTTATTACATTTTTAAAAATATGTGGTGGATGCGCGCTGCTCCTATGCAATAAATGATTTACATGGCAGTCCTTCCTGTATTGTTTGGTGTACACTCCACCTTCAATACATTTAACTATCTCCACATCCAAAAAATCCATATTATTTTTTGAAGACCTATGAGTAAATTGTAAAAACGATATACTCATGTTTATAAATTCTAAAAAATCAGATAGCTGCTGTTCACTGCCTCCCCACACAATAAAGACATCATCTACAAATCTACGGTAAAAAGGGAGTAAATGAATATAAGGACCTTTCAAAATATATGAATCTTCCCATTTGACCATGACTGCATTGGCGTAGCTATTGGCACAAGATGTGCCCATAGCTATGCCGCTGCATTGCCTGTAGAACTGCTCATCAAATAAAAATAAATTATGCTCTAAAAACAAACCCCAATGATGTGAGTAACAAACGTATCTTCTCTGGTGTATATTCCGTATACACCTCTAAAAAGTCCTTCACTGCTGCCAATCCTACTGCATTCGGAATGACAGTAAATAAGGACACGACATCTAATGTGACAAACATTATATTGGAATCATACTCTTCAACAAACTCATATAAATCCCTTAAAAAGTGTTCCGTGTCTTTGAGAACGTACTTATTGCTGTCTAAAACAGGTCTCAAGTGTTTCTCTACGAAAATAGAGACTGGTTCAGTACACCAACCTCTGCTAGAGACAATAGGTCTCATTGGAGGGTTGACAACTGATTTATGCACTTTTGGAAGGCCTTGCAATATGGGTATAGTGGGTTTATGTACAAAAAATATTCCAAAAGTTTCTCATCTATCATACCATTTGTAAATAGCCCTTCCAATACCATACGTACTCTTGAAATATAACCTGATACCTGTTCAACTCCTATTATTTCGTAAGAAGAGTCATTCTTTAGACTGGCAGATATACTATTTTTATAGCTATCTCTATCTAACACCACTATGAGACCCCCTTTGTCTGCTGGTCTCACAATACTTTGTTCATTCCTTTCTAATTCTAATAACGCTTCTCTTTCCTGTCGTGTCATATTCTGCTTTAAATTATTGTGTGGCTTAAATCCCTGTTTAACATTAGCCTCATATATATCTCGTATGCACAATTTCTCAAAAGCATTGACTAAAACATTACTATTGGGCATGAAAGAGCTGGGTTTGGAAAACCCTACACATTTGCTATTAGCGTCTGCATTATCTTTATACAAAAGTTTCAAGTTTAAATTTCTGGCAAACATCTTAATGTCCAAAATAACTTCTGCATAGCAGGAGTAACTCGTAGGGATAAACGATAGCCCTTTACATAAGACAGATAAATGATAGTCATTCAATAAAAATGTACATAAATTCAACACTAAGTTCTTTTGTTGTTCATGAATGCCTTTTTTATACTCATCTGATTTTCTTGAGGTTGTTCCCATTTCCTCTTGCCCCTCGTAGTGCTTCTCCCTCTCAACTGTTCTCTGTTGGACTTGAAGCCATACGTTTTCATCGGCAGCGGAAAGTCTATGTTGTACTGTTGTAAAAAATCCCCAGGCAAAGAATCTCCTAAACCATTTCGTTCTTCGTGATGAATTTGTGCCGTCGTAACAATGACCTTCCTCCTCGCTCCCTGGTCAACTTGCCCAGTTGTAACATTATCATTGCTCGCTGCTGGATTAATCTCTGTCATCTCCACCATATTCGTGCTTCCCCTCGTGTCTGGGTCCATCATCACCGGTGTTGTCACTTCCGTTCTGGTGGCTGACGTCATCACTTCTGGTCTATGTGATGGATCAGTAGAATCACTCTCCCTTGTCTCTCGTTCATCCCTGGGCCACATGAAAATATTCCCTGTACAGAAATCGCCTCTATCTCTAATTATTTTCCCCACCTTCACTTTCTGTAGTTTGTTTTCATAATGTAACAAGGAGCCCATAATTTCTTCCATATATTCATCTATAACCTTAACTGGAAAGTTATTGCACAGTCTCTTATAAAGTACATTGATGTTACCCACGGAGTTAGCCATCTCTCTCTTGGCCGCTGAGATTAATGCACGCAAATACCCAAAACTGGCTTGTAAATTAATCCTCTGCCATTCTTCTAGTAACTGATTGTCCCCATTATGAAATGAGGGCATTTTGAGTATGCGTAATCTTCGAGGTATGATCTGTTCTCTTAAACATACCTCGAGATGATATTTCTCAAATCGGCTCCTTTTTAACTTATACAGTTCTTTTTCTAGGGCAAACAGTTCAGTTTTTAGTGCTATAACATCGTATGAGACACTGTTGGTGTTGTCCAGAACCATAGCAGAACAATTCATAAGTGGATTTTCCTTCTTATTAATATCAGTCAAATAGTTGTCTAACTTCTTACTGTATACTCTCTCCAAGGGTGTAGAATTGGTAGTATCCAATGTAATAATGTCTTCAGCCATCTTAGTGGGTTCTCTGGCAGCCAATTTAGAGGTGTATACGGAATATACACCAGAGAAGATACGTTTGTTACTCATATTGTTGGGGTTGGTTTTAGAGCATAATTTATTTTTATTTGATGAGCAGTTCTACAGGCAATGCAGCGGCGTAGCTATGGGCACATCTTGTGCCAATAGCTACGCCAATGCAGTCATGGTCAAATGGGAAGACTCATATATTTTGAAAGGTCCTTATATTCATTTACTCCATTTTTACCGTAGATTTGTAGATGATGTCTTTATTGTGTGGGGAGGCAGTGAACAGCAGCTATCTGATTTTTTAGAATTTATAAACATGAGCACATCGTTTTTACAATTTACTCATAGGTCTTCAAAAACTAATATGGATTTTTTGGATGTGGAGATAGTTAAATGTATTGAAGGTGGAGTGTACACCAAACAATACAGGAAGGACTGCCATGTAAATCATTTATTGCATAGGAGCAGCACGCATCCACCACATATTTTTAAAAATGTAATAACCAATCAAGTGATGAGAGCCTCCAGGCTCAATGTGAGAGATGAGGACTTCAGCAAGGAAGTGGAGAAAGTGATGGTGTATTTGGGAGACAGGGGAAACAATGATAATACTCTTAGGAAATATGTACATAAGCAGTAGGTAGGAGAAAAGATCAAGCCATGCCATATTTTTCAAGGAAGTTTAATCATGGAAGTGAAAGACAAGAGGCATCCACCAATTATAAACTTAGGATGTCCTTGAAATACACCGCTGATGTACGCAAGTACACTGAAATAGTTAAGAAACATTGGCAAATTTTGCTGACTGATCATGAGGTAGCTGGCTTGGTAGACACAGTACCTAGATTTAGTTTCAGGAACAATAGATCTCTGAAGAGGAGACTCTGTTATCCGAGAGATGGGCAGATGAGTAATGGTAGAGGAGGGACGAGACCTTGTGGCAGTTGCAATTGGTGCCAGTATATAGACACTAGTGATCGCCTTTACCATCCAGATTTGGATCGAGATTTTCATTTTGACATTAGAGCTGACTGTCTGAGCCGACATGTAGTTTACTTAGCCAATTGCTGTGTATGTGCCAAATTCTATGTTGGGAAGACAGATAGGAGTTTAAAGGAACGCATCAGAGAGCATGTCTATAATATTAGGAAAGGTAATAAGGTGAATGCTTTAGCCAGACACGTTATGAATACTGATATGACCCACATTTTTAGATTCAGAGTCATAGCCCTGTTGCAGGAGAATATAAGAAGGAGATATCTGCAACAGGACAGAAAGTGTAGAAGCCATGTGGATAACTGAATTGATGGGTACAGAAGGACATGGCCTAAATGAATGTATTCCCCTGAGACCGAAACTTAAAATGAGGCCTCTTCGCAGATAAAGTCATAGGTTTATGTATATGTGTTTTTATATATGAAACTTTGACATATGAATTATTTATTTGTTTTTTGCAGGTTAGGAATTGGTTATTAAAATATATTATTTATTGATATATAATGTTTATATATTTACATGTATTTATTTAGGAAGGAATATAGTATTTTTTGTCATCGTAGTTTTATCATTGTCTTGTATAAATATTGTCTTTTACATCTAGTTAGTTAGAATATAATTCATGTTAGTATAGCTTTAAAGGATTTGCTTTAGTGATGCTTAGGCATATGACTTCAGACGTGATATGCAGTGAGTATATAGGTGTGTCTGTTTTAAGTGCTTTGTTACACCTGAAGAAGCTAGATTGTGAAAGCTAAAAAGAACAGGAACTTCCCAAAGAAACTCGTGCACGAAAGGATGTAAATTCTTTTCTTTTATTCCACAATCCTATAGCAGTTAAGCACTTTCAACTGGAACCCAGTCTTCTTCAGAACAGTCAACAAGCACCATAACTTCCTTTTTATACATAAACCAATCCAATCATTTTAAAAATTGCGCCAAAACACTTAAAGGTATAGTGCACATTCAGCAGCAATGACCATAAAAAATCAAAATTTATAATCTTCCTAGATATTTGAATAAACCCATATCTAGTGTATACAATAATTATACTGTCAAACTGTATAAAATATTAATAAAACATTTACATATTTAAAATTTAAAATTATTTGAAACTATATATAGTATGTAAAAAAAACTAAAAGCTCTATTTCATATTCATACTACTATCAATGTTGAAAGACTTGAGACTTTTTAATAAATCAATGCTATAATAACTCAATGATTTATACTAGGAGAGGACCAAAAAAGGTTTAATACTGATGGACTCGTTTAGTCCTGGGGGTCTAGTGGCGTCTAATAAAATCTGCCATCTGCTTTCCAAGGCAGCTAGTTTCATCTTCCAGTTTCCCCCAAATATTGAATAACTAATGGTATCTATAATAGCAAACTGAAAAGTGTGCTCTTTACCATATTCATGGATATGTTTAGACAATGCATTCTTCATGTCCTTCCTCTGAATGCGGTAAAGGTGTTCATATATCGCTTTTGAAAACTCTTTCAGTCTTGCCTATGTAATACATAGGACAAGTACAACATGTAGCAATATATATCACCCTACTTGTGTTACAATTTCCAGTTCTAGTTCTAATACATGTGGAGTTGAAGTTTTTAAGTCTAATGTATCTGGATTCATTAATAAACTTACACTGTTTACATCTGCATTTTGTTGTACCTTTGTACATATCCTTTGTGGCATTATCATAACTGGCCTTCTCTAATAATCTTTTTAAATTAATGCCTGTCTTATATACAAATTCAGGAGAATTTCCCACATTACGTTCCAAATTCGAACTAACAAGTATATTCCAATGTTGTCGTAATATGTCCTTAATAAAACACGTATGTGGAGTATAAGTCAAAATACATGCTCGACTAGAATAACTGGATGGCAGCCCTTCATGTTTTTCATTAACTATATATTTACCTAACAAAGGGGTACTTCTTACCCCATTCTTTGCCCACATATTCAATTGTATCCATCAGCATGTGATCCGGATATCCACGGTTACTAAATAATGTCCTAATGATATCAAGTTCCGTTCTCATCACAGCTTCTGTCGAAGACATCCTCGCTGCACGGATACACTGTCCCTTTACGATGTTCTTAAAAATGTGTGGAGGATGGTTACTTGTGAAATGTAGGTAATCATTGGAAAAAGTTGGTTTGCGGAATATTCTAGAAGTGAATGTATGTTGATCGAGACCAACCAAGACATCCAAATAAGCAATGTCCACAGTACTAGTATGATGAGTAAATTTTAAAATGTAGAGGATAGATTGATGAAAGACATAAATTCTTGTAATTCCTCTATAGAGGCCTTCCACAAAATAAAAATGTCATCCAAAAATCTGGCATAGAATGAGATGTGGGTATAAAAATGACTCTTAAATAACACTTCCTCTTCCCATTCCAACATCACCATGTTGGCAAAGATAGGGGCACACGACGCACCCATAGCAACACCTTTTGTTTGCTTGAAATATTCCCCTTGGAACACAATATAATTGTGATCTAACACCAGTCCCATCATGTCACACAACAACACAACCTTATCCCAACTAACCCCTGCATGTTTCCTGAGGCTGTTTGAGAAATGTTCGATTCCTAGTTCTCTGGGTATACTGGAGAAAAGATCGACCACATCGATGGTGACTAAGATGAGGTCTGGTCTCCAATATTCATGTTGTAATTTCCCCAAAAACTCCACGAATCTTTCATGATGTGTGGGATATTACCATAAATGTGTTTTAGTTGATGATCAATCCATTTCCCTATGTTGTAAGTCTTGGAATGGGAGCCGGAAATGATGGGTCTGAAGGGTGGTTGCTCCAAGGATTTATGAAGTTTGGGTATGCCAACAATGGTTGCCAAAATGGGGTGGTCATTCTTCAAAAACATATAAGTGTCATTTGTAATCCTGTTATCTATTAAATATTCTTCTATGGCCAGATCTATACGATGGTGTCCGATGTTAATCTGATTTAAGGAGACATTTTCGTAAGTGTCTGCCTGATTTAAGATGTCATAAATACAAGACTTGTATGCTTCAACATAAAAAAGTACTAACCCACCACCCTTGTCGGGTTTCATGATGCGTACCTCTTTATTCTGCATCACTTGGTAAAGACATTCCTTTTCAGATTGAGTAAGATTTTGTGGTGGACCGTGGTACAACAAGTTCCTATGTCTAATGTCCCTGTGTAGTCTATAAATATCTTGACTAACCAATTTCTCAAAATTTGTTATACTGGGATGAGATGCAGGAACATAGGAACTCTTTTTGCGCAACTGTATGTTTTCCGTACCAACTGCCTGGTCCGTTGAGCCATCAAAAATCACAGCCAAATTGAGTTTGCGACAAAAAAGTTTCACCTGCTTAATATTGTCAACTAAATTGTTGCTAACAGTTGGAATAAACTTCATTCCTTTGTGCATGACCCGAATGAAGTCGTCATTTACCTCCACATCTGTGTAGTTATAGACTTTGAAACCTTCAAAACATGTGACCATAGGATAATTCGAAGATGACTTCCTACTACTAATAGTATTTTCCTCTGAAACAATATTCTGATCAATGAGAGGGATAAATGTCACAGATTCAGTTTCATAAGTCTTATCTACTGTAACTACACTTGCTCCTGTGTGGGTATGTTGATCTATTTTTTGTATTGGTTCCACTGTTTGTTGGGATGTTTTGCAAAATGAGGCTTGGCACTCTGAAAATCCCTTTGTGTAGTCCAACGGGGGGTGGACATGAAACCTACTTCTGACTCTTTAACTTTAGGCCATATGTAAGCTCTGTTGTTACTGTATGCTTCATGGTCCCTAGTAAGTTTCTTGCTTTTCCTCTCAAATATAATATTGGCCCTACTCTCTGCTTGAAAAAATTGTTTTTTAAAAAGATCATTCCAAGTCTCATAATCTACATCATTACATATAGTCTCATACATGATTTCTAACTCATCTCCTAAAAGGTCACGTTTCTCTTGTTGATATTTTAATAACAGTTCCATGAAAGCAATTCCAAAACCATCAAACATACTATTAAATTCGTTCATCACTTCCACATTATAAAATATGCCTAATGGTAATTTAAAAAATCGTAAACCTTTTGGTACCATCTTCAGATTTATACAATTTTTTAAATAATTAACATCTATTTTTGCATTATTGTATGCAGTAAGTTTCTTACCAAAGTCATAAATCATTTCTTTCAGAGAGCTATATATGTGATTTTTCTCATTAAATTTCTTATTATAATTCTTTTTACCAAAGTCATACATATCACCTTGTCCATTTAACACATTTTCAAATAGCTCTCTTTCATTTGTCTTTGTGGTAAACAATTCACTATTCATTATTTTATTATTATGTTCAGGTTGGTCAAAAATCCTTTTAGTTTGTTTAGGTTTAGGGCTAGATATAATATAGGCAACAGTACCTTTTTTGTCAACATGATGTCTCTGCTGTATGCTTCCGTTAGGTTTATTCGTGTATACCGTCTTTGGTCTAGCCCCATTCCGTTCCGCCTCACGTCTTGCCCTCGATATACTAAAATCAAAAGTGAAGTCCTGGGCTGGTGTGAGTGCATCATCTTGAAAAACAAACCGTCGCTGTTCTTTAGGTGATATAGCAAAACCGTCACTAGTATCCGGTAAATCAATTGTGGCTTTGTTGTTATGAACTGCATCCTCCGAAGATAGTAAAGCTACGGGAAAGCCACGTTCAGGTGTGGGTAACCTCCTCCTGAAACTCGTTGCCTCATGCCCCAATACGTCAACGCCAGACACCTTCCGGTTTTCTTCAGGGACTTCCCCTTCCCTTCTAAATGCCAGCATGCTTTCTTTTGATGGACAACCGTCACTTTGGGGTGAATGCAAATCAGGCATAGTTTGCAATCCATCATTAGAAGCCTGAAGTGCCTTATTGAAACCAATACTGTTTGGAAGTACCTTGTTTGAAGCAATACTGTTTAAGAGTTCAAACAGTTTGCGTATTTCACCCTGCACGGCTGATACTTCAGCCCGAAGTCCATTAAACTCCTCTCGAGACAATGAAGCCTCTAAGGTAGTCTCCTGTTCAGCCATGACAACCAATAAACAAAAAGAAAGTTCAACAACTCCAATGCTAAAAAGAACAGGAACTTCCCAAAGAAACTCGTGCACGAAAGGATGTAAATTCTTTTCTTTTATTCCACAATCCTATAGCAGTTAAGCGCTTTCAACTGGAACCCAGTCTTCTTCAGAACAGTCAACAAGCACCATAACTTCCTTTTTATACATAAACCAATCCAATCATTTTAAAAATTGCGCCAAAACACTTAAAGGTATAGTGCACATTCAGCAGCAATGACCATAAAAAATCAAAATTTATAATCTTCCTAGATATTTGAATAAACCCATATCTAGTGTATACAATAATTATACTGTCAAACTGTATAAAATATTAATAAAACATTTACATATTTAAAATTTAAAATTATTTTTACACATGTATGTGAAACTATATATAGTATGTAAAAAAACTAAAAGCTCTATTTCATATTCATACTACTATCAATGTTGAAAGACTTGAGACTTTTAATAAATCAATGCTATAATAACTCAATGATTTATACTAGGAGAGGACCAAAAAGGTTTAATACTGATGGACTCGTTTAGTCCTGGGGTCTAGTGGCGTCTAATAAAATCTGCCATCTGCTTTCCAAGGCAGCTAGTTTCATCTTCCAGTTTCCCCCAAATATTGAATAACTAATGGTATCTATAATAGCAAACTGAAAAGTGTGCTCTTTACCATATTCATGGATATGTTTAGACAATGCATTCTTCATGTCCTTCCTCTGAATGCGGTAAAGGTGTTCATATATACGCTTTTGAAAACTCTTTCAGTCTTGCCTATGTAATACATAGGACAAGTACAACATGTAGCAATATATATCACCCTACTTGTGTTACAATTTCCAGTTCTAGTTCTAATACATGTGGAGTTGAAGTTTTTAAGTCTAATGTATCTGGATTCATTAATAAACTTACACTGTTTACATCTGCCGCATTTTGTTGTACCTTTGTACATATCCTTTGTGGCATTATCATAACTGGCCTTCTCTAATAATCTTTTTAAATTAATGCCTGTCTTATATACAAATTCAGGAGAATTTCCCACATTACGTTCCAAATTCGAACTAACAAGTATATTCCAATGTTGTCGTAATATGTCCTTAATAAAACACGTATGTGGAGTATAAGTCAAAATACATGCTCGACTAGAATAACTGGATGGCAGCCCTTCATGTTTTTCATTAACTATATATTTACCTAACAAAGGGGGGTACGTCTTACCCCATTCTTTGCCCACATATTACGAAAGTGTCTCCTTAAATCAGATTAACATCGGACACCATCGTATAGATCTGGCCATAGAAGAATATTTAATAGATAACAGGATTACAAATGACACTTATATGTTTTTGAAGAATGACCACCCCATTTTGGCAACCATTGTTGGCATACCCAAACTTCATAAATCCTTGGAGCAACCACCCTTCAGACCCATCATTTCCGGCTCCCATTCCAAGACTTACAACATAGGGAAATGGATTGATCATCAACTAAAACACATTTATGGTAATATCCCACACATCATGAAAGATTCGTGGAGTTTTTTGGGGAAATTACAACATGAATATTGGAGACCAGACCTCATCTTAGTCACCATCGATGTGGTCGATCTTTTCTCCAGTATACCCAGAGAACTAGGAATCGAACATTTCTCAAACAGCCTCAGGAAACATGCAGGGGTTAGTTGGGATAAGGTTGTGTTGTTGTGTGACATGATGGGACTGGTGTTAGATCACAATTATATTGTGTTCCAAGGGGAATATTTCAAGCAAACAAAAGGTGTTGCTATGGGTGCGTCGTGTGCCCCTATCTTTGCCAACATGGTGATGTTGGAATGGGAAGAGGAAGTGTTATTTAAGAGTCATTTTATACCCACATCTCATTCTATGCCAGATTTTTGGATGACATTTTTATTTTGTGGAAGGCCTCTATAGAGGAATTACAAGAATTTATGTCTTTCATCAATCTATCCTCTACATTTTTAAAATTTACTCATCATACTAGTACTGTGGACATTGCTTATTTGGATGTCTTGGTTGGTCTCGATCAACATACATTCACTTCTAGAATATTCCGCAAACCAACTTTTTCCAATGATTACCTACATTTCACAAGTAACCATCCTCCACACATTTTTAAGAACATCGTAAAGGGACAGTGTATCCGTGCAGCGAGGATGTCTTCGACAGAAGCTGTGATGAGAACGGAACTTGATATCATTAGGACATTATTTAGTAACCGTGGATATCCGGATCACATGCTGATGGATACAATTGAATATGTGGGCAAAGAATGGGGTAAGAAGTACCCCCCTTTGTTAGGTAAATATATAGTTAATGAAAACATGAAGGGCTGCCATCCAGTTATTCTAGTCGAGCATGTATTTTGACTTATACTCCACATACGTGTTTTATTAAGGACATATTACGACAACATTGGAATATACTTGTTAGTTCGAATTTGGAACGTAATGTGGGAAATTCTCCTCAATTTGTATATAAGACAGGCATTAATTTAAAAGCATTATTAGAGAAGTCCTGTTATGACAATGCTACAAAGGACATGTACAAAGGTACAACAAAATGCGCAGATGTAAACAGTGTAAGTTTATTAATGAATCCAGATACATTAGACTTAAAAACTTCAACTCCACATGTATTAGAACTAGAACTGGAAATTGTAACACAAGTAGGGTGATATATATTGCTACATGTTGTACTTGTCCTATGTATTACATAGGCAAGACTGAAAGAGTTTTCAAAAAGCGTATATATGAACACCTTTACCGCATTCAGAGGAAGGACATGAAGAATGCATTGTCTAAACATATCCATGAATATGGTAAAGAGCACACTTTTCAGTTTGCTATTATAGATACCATTAGTTATTCAATATTTGGGGGAAACTGGAAGATGAAACTAGCTGCCTTGGAAAGCAGATGGCAGATTTTATTAGACGCCACTAGACCCCCAGGACTAAACGAGTCCATCAGTATTAAACCTTTTTTGGTCCTCTCCTAGTATAAATCATTGAGTTATTATAGCATTGATTTATTAAAAAGTCTCAAGTCTTTCAACATTGATAGTAGTATGAATATGAAATAGAGCTTTTAGTTTTTTTTACATACTATATATAGTTTCACATACATGTGTAAAAATAATTTTAAATTTTAAATATGTAAATGTTTTATTAATATTTTATACAGTTTGACAGTATAATTATTGTATACACTAGATATGGGTTTATTCAAATATCTAGGAAGATTATAAATTTTGATTTTTTATGGTCATTGCTGCTGAATGTGCACTATACCTTTAAGTGTTTTGGCGCAATTTTTAAAATGATTGGATTGGTTTATGTATAAAAAGGAAGTTATGGTGCTTGTTGACTGTTCTGAAGAAGACTGGGTTCCAGTTGAAAGCGCTTAACTGCTATAGGATTGTGGAATAAAAGAAAAGAATTTACATCCTTTCGTGCACGAGTTTCTTTGGGAAGTTCCTGTTCTTTTTAGCATTGGAGTTGTTGAACTTTCTTTTTGTTTATAGATTGTGAAAGCGCTTGTGTTTTGCACTCAGTAAAGGCCTATCCTGGATTTTACAGCTGTCTGCATCTCTGTTTTATTTTACATTATTTGTCTACAGTTCTTTGGAGACGTTTCAGTGGGTGTTCTCTTTTTGGCAGGTTATTTTTTAAGTGTGTTCTTTTCTGAAGTAGAATTCAGGTAGTGTGGTCTGAATGAGCCGTTCTTTAGTATTATGCTATAGATCCAAAGACAATGCTCATTTTAGGGATAACAAGGTCTCCAAGGTAACCAGAGAAACTTGTTTCCTAACATGCCAACATGTTGGTCTCCCTTATTTGCAGTTTTCCTAGAAACCTTCCTCAGTCAGTTTTATAGCAGCTAAATGAATAATTATACAGTGTTTATAAAAAAAAAGTGGCATCTGAGAAAATGGACTACAAATTTATAGGATAAAATTGAGTTTAGCATGAAATAAGCACTGGGAATATTTTGAATCTAAAATAACAGATAAAAATACTTCAAACATCTGTTTGGATATGCTATTGTCTATGGAAAACAACATAGCAACAGGAATATTATCAAGCCAGAAATGATATATGGAATTTCTTTTAGCTTTGAAATTTTATCTGGAAATTTTAATTGGTGGTGGAAGGATTTATTAAGGGGCGGCCGCAGTGGTGCAGCAGTTAGAGTTTCCACCTCACAGCAAGAGGTTCTCCGGCTCGATCCTCAGCTGGGGTGCCTTCTACGCGGAGTCTGCATGTCCTCCCTGTGGTCGCATGGGTTTCCTCCGGGTGCTCCAGGTTTCCTCCCACATCTCAAAGACATTCTGTAGGTGGATTGGACACTCTAAACTGGCCCTAGGCATGAGTGTGTGAATGTGTGTATCTTCTGTGGAACGTTGGGCTGGCTAGCAACTCGACACCGTAAAACTCCACTGCCAATCATGAGCAGACAGGTGATCCACTGTGGCAACTCCTAACTGGGAAAAGCCTAAAGAAGAAGAAGGTGGAAGGATTTGTTTAGAAGAAACAAATGTCAAAAAGAATACAGTCACATATGATGTGCATTGTATGAACTAAAATTATCATAAGAAGATTAATGAAAAAGGTCATAGAAGGGTCATCCCTGGTAAGTAAAAAGAGGGTGGAGACTGTGGAGTGTATGGTTAACATCTGTCTGAATATTTGCATGACATTCCTAGTCTGGGTAGCTGCACCTTACAAAACCTGTAAATTCTGTGATTTTCCTTTAAATGTTACAAAACCTTATGCTAACATAATAAACAACTACAGATGTATAACCCAATATTTATTCTGTTAATCTAAAGAAAACAAGTCTGATGCAGACCTGCAAAATATTGTTTCATTAACACATGCAGCTGTTTAATCATTCCTAAAAATGTTGCTCCTTTTCGTACGTAATATTGATCTGTCAATGTTATATTGAATCTGACACAAAAAGCAGTTAGACTGCCAGCTTCTGGACCACACCAACACATCATGGCATTTCTAATAAATAAGAGCATACAACCAGAGCAAACATTTAATAATTAATGTGCAAGGGTGTGTGCATATGCAAAACTGAATTGTAACCACCAAGTATGCCTGAAACCGATCCGTATGGATTAGTGCTATATCCTGTAAACAAGTATGTATAAATAACTAAAAAAATAAAACCATAATTCTAATACTTTCATATAATGATTGTATTAAAATGTAATCATTATAATTTATGCATGCATTTATTGACGTTTTCTTTTCTCTTTGTGACATGGATTCCAGGAAATGTGGACTAAACCACGTACTAGGTAAAGACACGTAAAATTAATAAAGAGACTTCAGGTTAGGCAAGCAAGGCAGTAACATAATTTGGGAATGCCTGAGGAAGTTATACGCTATTTATTATAGCGTGTGGGGGGGGTGGTACAATAAATAAGTTATTGTTTAAGTAAGATATGCATTTTATTCAGAACATAGGAAAAACAAGCACAGTGGGTGTACCAGATGATTATTAATGGGCATTGGCTCTGTATTTCTAAGACACCAGAACAAATGGCACTCAGTGTGACATCTGCAAGCATCCCAAGTTAACACTATGTGTCTGATGCTCTGGAATTGTACAACTGTGGGAAAATGACTAACCAGTGTTTTAAGGACCTAGCTTTTGCAAGTTTTGAACACAGATCTTTAGTGTACCTATTTTTGTATTTATTTTCTTAATCTTTAACAACCAAATAAATTCTATTAGACACCAGATAGTTGTTTTTAGGGGTAATGCATGAGTTTTTGGTCTGGCTCAGTTATTTTTAGCCATATATGCATACAAAATGAATGCCAGTTTGTTTGTCTTTTCGGCTTTTCCCGGTTAGGGGTCGCCATAGCGGAACTCCGGTCTGCTAATGATTGGCAGTCGATTTTTATGGTGCCGAGTTGCCAGCCTGATGCCAAACCTTCAGCGAAGGCACGCCCATTCACGCATGTCTTTCAAAGGCCACTCGACCACGGGGAGGACAAGCAGACTCCACACAGAAGGCACTCCAGCCATGAATCGAACAGGAGAACCTCTTGCTGTGAGGTAACAACACTACCGCTGTACCACCGCGGCTTCCTGTACAAAATGAATGCCAGTAACTAATCTATTACAAAGAGTGCCTTGAAAGCTATATAATTCAAAGTCAGATCTAATTTTGTGCAGCCTGGCTGCTGCTTTGTACATTAACCACTGTTCTGCACTTGCAGAGTACGAGAATTCATAGTACCATCGCTCACAGTTAAGTACGGTGGTAAACCCATTGAGGACAGGGAGGGGACAGCATGTCAGGAAATCTCTGTGTGCCTGTGAATCTATGAATCTATGAACCTAAGAAAAGGCTGCAGAGCTGCTCTCTGGTGATGCATATAATTAGGTACAACGTCTGGCAAAATAAAAGGTCGCTATATTTAGCAAAAGGTCAAAAATACTGTACATTTCGTCATAGAAGCATGCTGAGTAGCAATCTGGAATGTGTGGAATAGAAAAAAAATCTGAGGTGTAGTATTGGGTTCTGACCACAAGGGGGAGGTTCCCATCACAAAATGGCACAAAGATGAACAGACCCATAACAAAAAGAAATTTTCTTGGTCTGTACCCTGCAACCTCTTTTGGAAAATCCAGACACTGTCTAGCACTGAAGGTCAGGTAGTCTGCAGTACAACAAATCTGGTTCCATGTCAATTGTGGATTCATCAAAAAAATGTACGTCACTGAAGTGAACCACCTTTGAACAATGCTGTTCTAAGCAGTGTGAGGGAATCACACCCTGTTCGTTGTTGCCTGGCAACACCAGTCAACAGGAAAAGACATGAAATTCTATTCCTTTGTTTGTATTTCTATACTACTGCAGCGTCATTGCCTGCTGACTATTTTTGCTAATGTCTAGGTGACTCTTATGACTTGAATGTGCATGCCTTACTCAGGGCATCCTCCCTTATTGTGGGCAGAGGTGTTTAAAGTAGTCCTTAATCGCCCTCAGTTTATAGGCTGCCCCAGCTATCAAAGTTTTCATACTTACGTAGATTATAAATTTTAACGAGGTGATACCTGCACACCACTGGTATTTCTTTCAGTGTTAAAACTGGCCTTCTAGCATGTGCACAAATAGGCACACACACCCACAAGCTATGCTGATACTAATATTTCACTTAGTTCAAACAAATGTACGAAAGTCTGTGGTTTGGAAAGGTACGTGTAGTTTTCTCCCATTGCAGGCACTGCTTTGATGCATTTAGGCATTTTATGTTATATCCTTTCTTCTAATTATAACAAACAGGCAGTTTACCGAGAAGGTGAAACATAACCCACAGTAATGATAGTTTAATATGAAAAATGCATTTGCTTAGAGTCACAGCTGGTCCAACTTGAGCTAGACTGGGTGTGCTAAACTCTGCAGTGGTTAAGATTAACTGAATGAAAAAGCAAGTCTGTAGTATTCAATAAACTGATCTACTCTGAATGCAGTTCTTGTGCATATATTATAGTACACAACAGCTAGTAATCATGCAGTGTATAGCATACAATTATTTTAATTAAGTAAACCTGTTTTTCTTAGGTAGCTTCCTTGGACTGTATGCCTGTGAATAGTAGTCAGTTTCTCACATCATGTTAGTCAAGAGGGCAGTTTAGATATCAAATTTAAAACACAATATAACTCCACAGTCCCACACAGTTGTAATCACACATTAAAAACACCAGTTTAATGATGTGCACATGAAGTGCCTGGATGTAAATGCAGCAACATTAGCCTTTAGTTGGGACAGTGTAGGCCAGCTTGTAAATACTTCAATCTTAAGAAACTCTGGGGATAATATTAATAGGGACAGTGTAGGCCAGCTTGTAAATATTTCAATTTTAAGAAACCCTGAGGATAATATTAATAGGGACAGGTTAGGACAGTTTGTAAACACTTCACCAGTTTAAGAAACTGAAAGGACAGTATTCGTAAGCAATTTGTTTGCTTCATATAGAGTAACAATAAGCAGAGGTTGTGTCCGGTCAGGAATTTAAAAATGAACATGAGAAAATCAGGAGAATGTTGTACCAGCTTTTGGAATATTCATTAGTTTAAATCGAATCAAAGATTCACATTGCACATGTCAGTCTGTAAGTTTTGTACGTAGATGTAAGGAGAAGACTTGAGTTCTTCATCTACCGGAAAGGAGTTTGTACTGATAACAATATTCAAAACAAAGATTAGCAGATGTATTCAAGTGAGTATTTCATTAGATGCTCCAGTTTACTCCCATAACTCAAACCCAGGCATGCTATTACATGAACTGGTTTGTTTGTGTCTTTCGGCTTTTCCCGGTTAGGGGTCGCCACAGCGGAACTCCGGTCCGCTAATGATTAGCAGTTGATTTTTACATACCGGCTTGCCAGGCCTGACAAACAACCTTCAACGAAGGTATGCCCATTCACGCATGTCTCCACGCAGAAGACGCTCTAGCTGAGAATTGAACCAGACAGCGTCTTACTGTGAGGCGACAATGCTACCGCAGCAGCACCACCATGGGTCTATTACATGAACTGGTGATTCTTTAAATTGCCCCAAGGTATGTGAGTGTGGGTCTACTTCTAAATATTCAAAGTTTCAAAACTTTGAATTTGTTATGGTCGAGACCATAAGATCAAAGTTTTGAAAGTTCATGCAGTTTAAATGAAGATCGCCGTACAGCACAAAATGGTATATTTACTGTTTTCCTCACTATAGTGTGATCTTGGAGTTGGTATATTTAATTAGTGGGGGTGTGGGGGTGCATGAGGCCTTTCCCCCCCTGCAAAAACATAAAAAAAAGATTTTTTTGTTTTTATTTTTTATTTACATTTTGAAGTTTCAAAACTTCGATCTTATGGTCTTGACCATAAGAAATTCGAAGTTTTGAAACCTCAAAATTTAGAAGAAAACCTCTATAGTCAGGCACACTGATGTTCCACTCACCAGGCTAAACAAGGAGGAAGTTACTGTCAGCTGCCTGTTGGGTGTCAGGATCCGTCACAAAACGCATGCACTCAGGTCACTCCACAACAAGTAACAAATATGACTCTGTCATTGTCCATGTTGGTGTGAATGACCTGAGATGTATCTCCCTGGACTACATGAAAATAGACATGGAGGAGATTTCCGATCTTGTAGCCCAGGCAGGTATGACCCTAGCCCTGAGTAGCATCCTGCCATCACCCAGAATGATACCACAGTACAAGGACAAAATGATTGACTTCAGCAATTGGCTAAGCTTCTGGTGTCATTCTAAGGGGATCCAGTATCTGTCTGCCTGGGATGACATGATCGACAAACCACGATGCTTTGCCAGAGATGGCCTGCACCTGTCGCCCTTGGGATTCCGGATACTGGCTAAGGCTCTTGCCACCCCTATAGTCCCTTTTTTAGGCAAGATTCAAATGACAAGTTCACCACCGTAACAGGTACAAGCAAGCAAAAATCTGAGGGTAATGCTACTCAATGCTAGAAGTCTAAACCTCAAAATGCACTCACTCGAGGCACTCCTTAAAATGGACAACATCGACATCTGTGCAGTGACAGAGACCTGGTTCAAGGCTCCAGAGAGCACCCCTGCATTACAAAGCTATAATTCATACCACAACTTTCGGCCACCTAACTTGAACCAAAGCACTAAAGGTGGAGGCATGTCCATATTCATTAAGGATATCCACACATCCAGGCTAGTTGCTCAGCACAATGCATCTGAGATTATTCAAGTGCAACTAACTCTGGGCAAGACCGCAATGCAAATTGTAGCTTGCTACATATCCCCCACCATGCCCCAGGATTCCCACTCCTCATTTCTTGATACACTGGAAAATATTAGGGTACAACCTAACACCTTAATAATGGCCGATTTCAACTACCCCACCATTAACTGGGAAAACTACTCATGTACCAACTCTTGTGCTCAACGTTTTCTGGAATTCATAAATTCCAATGCCTTGGATCAATTTATCCACACCCCCACCAGGGGCAGAAATATCCTAGACCTGGTCATTACCAACAAGGGCAACCGGTGTTCCTCACCAGAGGTCAATTCCTCGTTGGTCAGATCCGACCACAAGCTAATCACCCTAGACATCCACATCCCCCCCCCCCCATTAGGGAAACCACCATAAAAAATTCACCACAGCCAATTTCACGCTTCTTAAGGCAGACGTGGCAAACTTCACGACACCCATGCTGATGGACAATAGAGATACGACTGCTGAATCCTACACAAATGCACTTTATAAGCACTTACATGAGTGCATGGATTGTGCAATCCCTAACAGAACCAAGATGCTATCCTCCTAAACAAGGAAGCCAATCTGGTGGTCCCCTGCCATAAACAAACTCTACAACAGAAGAAAGAAACTGTTGCAAAAAAGAGTAAAATCCCATGATTGGAGGAACTCCCTGGTCAGCCTCAGTAAGAAGCTGAGATCCCTCATAAAATCCTCCAAAGCTAGTTATGAAAACAAAATCGCTACTTATTCTAAAGACAACCACAAAGCATTCTATAGCAATGTCAAGAATCTCAATGGCAACACTTAGATCTGCTCTGAGTTACAGCACAATGGCACTAAATATACAGAACCAACTGATATTGCCAACATCCTGGCAGATAGGTTCAGTGCTAACTTTACCTCCCTCTCACCCCCTAAAGGGACCATCTCTATACCGGAAGAATGCAATGTTCCTGTAATCATGGCTGCTTAGGTAAAAACCACACTCTCCAAAGTCAAGAACACAGCATCCATTGGACCTGACAACATCCCAGGCTGCATTCTACACGAACTTCAGAATGAACTGGCACACCACCTAAGTACCATGTTCAATCATAGCCTTACCTCAGGCTTTGTGCCCACTGAATGGTGCACAGCGACAGTCATCCCACTCCACAAAAGGGGAGCCACCATGGATCCCGGGAACTACTGCCCCATTAGCCTGACGAGTCTGGTCTGTAAAGCTATGGAATGTATCATTATGGAACTTATAAACAATGATATTGGTAATTTCTAAACTCTGGATCCCACCCAGTTCGGGTTTGTAAAAGGCAGATCATGTCTCCTAAACCTGATAGACTTCTTTGAAGCGGTCACCAAAGCCATAGATGAGGGTAAGGTGGTTCACACAGCCTATCTAGATCTCGCCAAGGTTTCTGATACCACCCCCCACTCTGGAATTATAGATAAACTCACTAAACTAGGTATAAATCCCTATGTCACAATATGGGTTGCCAACTGGCTCACTGACAGAATCCACACTGTGAAAGTAGCAGGCTCCAAATCTGACTTCAGACCAGTGACAAGTGGAGTACCACAGGGTACAGTCCTGCATCCTCTCCTGTTTGGTATCTACTTCTCTGAAGTACAGGCTAACACAGAAGATCTTTGCCTAACGAAGTTCACAGATGGCTGCAAACTAGGAGCCATAATCAAAACTCCTAATGATGTGGACATCCTACAAAAGGGCCTCACTGAGACAGATGCCTGGTGTCAAAGCCATGGCCTCAAGCTCAATGCCAAAAAGTGCATTGTCATCCCTTTTGGTAAAAACTCTGTACCCATGAACTACCACATAGGCAGTAGTCTACTTAACATCCGAAAGTGTGATAAGAGACCTTGGGGCACAGGTGGACAGTAGTCCCTCCTTTGATAATCACATTGCCACAGTAGTCAGGAAATTCTTCTACATGGCACACCTCATCACTAAAGGTTTCTCAACCAGGAAAAAATAGGTCATTGTTCCCCTCTACTCATCACTCATTAGACCCATTATAGAATACAGTGCCCCTTTTGGTATGTACCTCACAATACTTCTACTGGAAAGGCTGCAGAAATACCTCACAAAGAGGATTACTGGCCTCAAACAGATGCCCTATGCAGACCATCTCAAAAAACTCCAACATTACTCCGTCGTATATTGCCTACTCAGAGGTGATCTCTGCCTAACATACAAAGCTATGTCAAACCCAGAGCTGTTAGACATGCTCCACTTAAAGAAATCCCAATCCCTCCGAGCTACTTGCTCTAAGGACCTAAACCTTGTCACAACAATAAACAGAACATGCTGGAGGGATAGATTCCTGTCTAAGAGACTTCCCCTACTCTGGAACAAACTACCTATCTATATCAAACAAAGCTCCTCATTAGCACTCTTCAAGAAAGATCTTGATGATTGGATGGGAAATAGGAAATTCACCCCGGAGATCACCTCTGTGGCTCTGCTCGACAGTGGCACAGGAAAATAATTTTCTTGGGTGGAGAAAGCCAGGGTACCTTTTTGGCTAGGCTTATATAGGCCCTAGGGCCAATAGCCGAGTACATACCTATGAACCTATGAGTGTTTATATGACCTGTGCTAGACTGATGCCGAGTCAGAACTGCTTCACAGCCTTGTGCCCATTGCTTGCTAGGATAGCCTGTGGTCTCCACATCAACCCTAAATAGAATAAAGTACATTTTATTTTTTATTTTATTTTATTTTACATTTGTTTACTGGGAAAGTCCGACTGGACACAGGTCCATTTTCAGCGGAGGCCCAGGGAGAAAAGCTCCACAGTACAATACAATACAGTACATGAGAGAGAAGAAAATATAGCATACAATTAGTATTCATACATAATTTGTTAGAAGTTAACAATTCTAGTTAGACAGTCCAGTAGGCAATCAATGAGGTACATAGTAAACAAAAACATTGAGGTACATAGTTAACTTAAAATAAGTTTTTTATTTATTTATTTATTTTTTTTGTTATAGGGTTGTAAGGTATATATCGATGGGTTTACAGGCTTTCAGGCCAAATCTGATTATACTTAGCTGAATATGTGAAACAATTTACTTGGTATGGAATAATGAAATATAACAGTATTAGTTTTGGAGAGTAATGATGCAGAATAACTTCATAGGATGAATGACTGTTTTAATTCACACAGGCTCTGGGCAAGTAGGTTTCTAAAGTACTCATATACATTTACTGCTTCATATAACAAGCTGTCTGGAGAGAGAGAAGGCTGAAATTGTTTTTCCATCATGATTAATCAGGGTCATACAAGTTAACTAAGTAATAATTGTAAATAATAAGCTATTTATACTGTCTGATACTGTCATAAGATATCCGTACCTTCAACTGTTACTGTATTATTATGAAGGAAGCAGTAGCTTCAGCCGTTATATGTTCTTGTAGCCTTTGTTTACATGTAAATAACATTATTAATATAATCTATGTACATAACGTTGAAGTTTCAGCCTATTTTATTTCTGCTATTATTAGCGTGTTTTTTGTTTGCTTGAACCACTGCTGTCTCATCTTCTGTGCACACTGCATTGTCTATACGTGAACAATGACTATAGCCTTTTTCCCTGATTCACCTCTACAAATCAGCCCTGCCCAGTTAGACTCACTTGGTAAACAGGGCGTGATAAACAAATAAGTCTGTGTCTCTATGCAGAATGCTTGTATATAGGGCTCAACACTCAGTTTAACTTGGGAGGAATGATATATTATGTTTATGCCAGATACCATCCAAGCTGCAAACAGCTGCTTTTTATTTCAATTTCCACAGAGTTTAATTGATTTGTCTGCCATGTCACCTTAAGCTAATATGCACATATTTAGCTGAAAATGTGCTTCATGTTTGATGAACATTACCCTTTGAACTCCTGCTTTGGTAGCAGTAAGTAATTCTGCTGTATTGTACAAAGATAGGACCAAAGAGATTTCTATTATTTGTCTTTAGAAATCACCTTTACATTGCCCTGTTGTTAAGATGTTAGTGTTTTCTATATGTGGATATATTTTAGTCATGTGTTTGTTTATAGGGGGAGCATGTCTTTTTATCAAAAAAAAACTTGTTGATGTAGACTTCTTCCATTCTTTAGTATGCATGCAATACTGTTGTGGTTGTTTTTAAGTAAGGGGGTATGAGGGACAGACACAGTCCCTCTGCAAAAATACTTGCAACAGGTTCACAACATTAGTGAGAAAAAGTGAGAATTATTCATCAGCTGAGATCCCTGATGAAAGTGTTTTTCAAGATA
Organism: Protopterus annectens; assembly: GCF_019279795.1. Lineage (NCBI taxonomy): Eukaryota > Metazoa > Chordata > Ceratodontiformes > Protopteridae > Protopterus > Protopterus annectens. Next base: position 20,486,343 of record NC_056743.1, read on the forward strand.
ATATGAAATTTTACACACACTCGCGCACACACACACACACACACACACACACACACATATATATATATATATATATATATATATATATATATATATATATATATATATACACAGTGGCTGGTTTGACAGCTTTGAACAGTAGAGAGAGAATTTAGGAAAGAGTGAAATCCATAACTGACCCCACGTTGAATAAAAGAAAGGGTGAAACCAGCATTTAGGCCTCAGTTCAGTAGGCCTGGGAGATGCGCTTTCCTCTAACCATGGATTTCTAAGGACGATTCTCCAACATCTTCGTGTGGAAGAAGGTGCCTTTAGTAGAGTAAAACTGCCTTCCTGTAAAGGAAATTGTATGATGGCTGTTGTACCTGTGAAGTCTATCTTGTTTGTGTAGGAAACTGTTACAAGTCTTCCCTCCCTGTGAATCTGTTACTTCCTGTGTTGTGAAGGTTCTAAAGGGAATGCGTGTGAGCTTTGGATATTGTGAGGTCAACTTCAGGAGACTCTTTGTGTGTATTGTTGTGTAGATAAGAATCCTTCCTGAACTGTTATTTTCCACAAAGCTCCAAATTCTGTATTAAAGGCTCTCTTTCATTTATGTTTTCTTTTTCTACTTATTTTGAAAAAAAAAATCCATGCCGAATCTTTGGCCATTAAGAGTGTTTCTGTGACTAGTATTGAATTGAAATAGGGCATTTGGCAGAGAATTGCAATGGGTAATTTTCAGTCCCTACCATTAATTACCTAAAAGGTTTGGCAAATTATGCTACCAAGGTATATAATTGTGTTTCCTGTGTGATGCAATCTGGGTGGGGAAGTGCACACACTGCAGAGTTTGGAAAAGGACTGTTATAAAATAAAACCCTTAAACCATGCAGCTGACAGTTTGTGAACAGTAATCCATTGCAACCCTGATGTAGTACTACTGCATACTGCTACATGAACCCGTCTGTACGTCAACTACAACTGCTGTGTTTGGCCCTAAACTGAAAGAGGCAAAGGCCACCATAGATGATAGGGATGGTCTAAGACTAATGTCAAATAACCTGTCAGCTTCTGCTGTAATTACCATCAGCACCTACAAGCCACTAATCATCATCTGCAAAATGTGTCTATCAGTAACAGCCAGCAGTTACTTAATCTGAAGGAACACGTGATGCCTGGAGTGCAGCTGCTGCATAGTAGTTGGTTACTTAGCAGCAACAAGTTGTCACAACAAAACAACAGATAGCTTCTGTAGGTAGTTACCCACCCATGGCCCCAAGAACCAGTCCACCACTGAAGAAACTTAGAACAGCTAATAATACTGAGGTCTTGCTTATGGTCTTTGAGTAGCATGTGACCATCAACTGAGTGGTCCATAATACAGTCTGCATATCTTATTGTGGGTTGTCTAGAAACTTAAATGGTTATGGATGATACAGATGCCATTAATGACCAAAAACTAAAAAAGAACTTCTTTCTATTTAGAGCAGGTGATTCACCGAAGCATGGACAGAAAGATTTAATCATTTGACACTCACTGTGAAAAAATCAGTAATTTAACAAATGGTTGATTTGAAACACATACAGAGACTGTGGTTAGAGTTAGATGCGAATGGTGCAGGACAAATTTTAGACATCTTAGCAGTAGATCGATTTAAAAGGATATTACCTAACAGTTTCCAAAAATGTGTGTTCCAAAATGATGTGCAAACCTTTGAGTAACTAGTAGCCTTAGTAAAACATTTTTTTATAAAAAAATACTTTTTTTTTAACTATTCAACCATAAGAAAAAAAAATAAAAACAAATCTCCAGACATTACTCATAATATTTCCGATGTCATCCCCTTACTTATTAACTTTACTGTGCCACTAAACATGAGGGACAACCCATTACCAGATGAACTGCTAGGGAATAATAAACCTGGATTACAATATTACCTTTTTTACATAAAAGAATGCATAGAATCTTGCAACCTAACTCCTGCTCCTTCACTCTAGCCCTGTTGCCTCGGCCCCAGAGTTCCAACCATAATGCTTTCACTTCAAATTATTTCTAGGGCTGTTCTATCCCATGTCTTTCCCAGTTGTCCCACTTTTTCTGATGAAAGCAACTGGGTCAGTGTTTTAATATTGATTTTTCTTTACTATTTTGGTCCTCCATTAACAAGTATATCCCCCTCTCACCTTGGGCTCCACTCTGGTCCTCCATTTTCTTGTTATCACCTTTTTTGTTAGCAAGAACATTGGTGTAACTGATACCTTCCAAACTGCTGATTTCCCTCAAAGAGTTTCCCTAGTTAGTAAATATTCTGTCTCTTCTATTTCTGTGTTTTCTCCTACTAGCTGGTCTAATAATTCCTGAAGTTCCTTCGTGAAATGTATTTGTCTTTTGCATCTCCAAAAGATATGCCCCCAAAGCCCCCTTGCTTTTCTTGCATCTCCAATACATTTCACTTATCTCTAAGGACATCTTGCTTAATATATTAAGAGTGTATAAATATTTGTGAAGGCACTTCCATGCAAAGATTCTAAATTTTCTTGATTTTTTTGGCTACTTGGGTAGCTAAACATGTGTCTGCCAAAATATTATCTGTGATTATGTTCCCTAGCTTTTCTTACCAGCATTGTTTTTTTTTCTTATCATGTCTTCTCCATTTATCTATAATTAGACCTTTATATATCTTACTAACCAGCCTCTTTGTATCTGCAGATTCTGATCTGGCTTCCAATATTATTTTGACTTCCTGTTTCCTTTACATTCTCTGTCAAATCAAACTAATAATTAGTATGGGCCCCTTATATCAGTTTTTCACCTGAAAGCTGATTAAACCATCTAATTAGTTCCTGCCATTCACATTTTTCTCCCGGCTCTCTTATTTGTTCCCAAAATTAGCATTTCTGTTTCATTTGCCACCAATTCTGTTATTATTCCCGTCTTTACTCTTGTTGGATTTCCAGACATCCCAATAGGACAGACTACAATTCCCGATTTACAGTATGTGGGGTGGTTAAAAGTGTGATCAATTTTTGTGTATAGCATTCTAAGTTGATGAACCCCTCCTCAATCATCTGTCAACTGCACCCACAAGTTTAGTTTCTCACTTATATTGCTATTCTGTGCTTGATTTAAGCCAAGTCAAGTCAAGTAGAACTTTATTGTCATTCAGACCAAACAGTAAGTGTGCAGCTGAACAAGATTATGTTTCTCAAAGTTCATGTGCAAAAACCTACAGTTAAAAAGAAACACATAACAGCAATACCAACAGCAGCAGCATCCGCAGAGTCCAAGGGATTGAGATGCAAATAACCATGCTTTGCTAATCTCAGAGACGATATTCAGTGACCACAGCCATCCTGACATCCACACCATCTTTTTTCTTTTTACCAAGTAATTCAGTTTTTTACAAGATAGATCAACATGAGTTGAGCAGTCTCAAAATAATCCTATGGATTGGGCAATGCTGCCCTCTTACCCTAGATCGTTTTCCTCCCCATACATATATCTGAGTATGATCTGTCTCTGTCTGTCCCAGAATTTCCCTGGGTCATATAGAAATGCTTGTGTCAGATACAAAATTAAAGGCACTATGAACATTTTTACAGCCTGATCCATATTGTAGTCAATATTTTCCATTGATTCAGTCTGCCTTTTATTCTTTATCCCATCTGAACCCAATTTCTCTTGGTGTTATCTTTTGCTTTTCTTAAGAACCACATTCCAAGATACTTAATCTTGTAATGTCCCCAAAGTTGTGGAAAGCTCTGTACTAAGTTCCATGCAGGACCATAATTAATACAGAGCGCCTTGGTTTTATTGACATCTATTCTATATCCTGAAATATTAGAGAACTGAGTGAGCAGTTGGAATAATCCAATAATATCACTGTCTCAATCAGTTAAATATAAAAGTATGTGGTTAATGAATAGCGTCATACTATCTATCTTCCTCGCCTCCTCTTCCCCATTGACTTCCCTTTATTTTACTTTGTCTTGTTTTTTGTGCAAATGGTTTACATATTTTGCAAACAGTAGTGGTGATGAGGGGGCCTTGTTTCATTCCCCTTCCTGCTGTAAATTTCTTAGACACCCTGGCTTTTGTTTTTGTAACTGTCACTCCTCCCGCATAAATTTTATGTATTAGCTTTATAAGATCTATGGGGAAGCTCATTTTTTCCATTACTGCTAATAAGTAATCCCAATCTGCCAGGTCAAAAGCTTTCTCATGATTTAGTGACAGTAATACCAAAGGTTTATCTGTTGTCGCTGCCTCCAAATGAATCATGTTTGGTTTTTAGCAAGTTGTCAGATGTTTGCCTCCCTTTTATGAAGCCACATTGGTCCAATCCATTTAACTTCAATAGTAATGTATTCACCCTAGCTGCAATAATGGATATAGCCACCTTATAATCATGATCTAAAACAGAAATTGACCTATATGATCCTGATTTACACAGGTCTTTTCCTTCTTTAGGAATGATTGTTATCACTGCTGTTTTTTTTTCAGGACTTTGAGATTTTGTTAGCTTTTATTATTTAATTCAACATATAATCTTCTTCTTCTTCTTTCATTCAACATATAATACCAACCAGAAACCACTGTTGATTTACACTTCCTCCATAACTCTGTTGGGAGTCCATCCCAGCCTGGTGTTTTTCCTTGTTTCTGAAGTTTTAATTGTTCTTCTGTTTCTAAGATACTTATTGATTTTACTAGATCTTTAACTATTTCTTCCTGAAACCGAGACAAGTCTACTCCTTCTAAAAATACATTCATTTTATCTTTCCATTCATTCCCTTGTTTTTCTGCCTTATAAAGTTTAATATAAAATTCCCTAAATCCATTACCTATTTTTTTCAGGTTCCCTAGTAATTTGCCTTTTTTCTCCTGTCTAATTTTAAAAATAACCCTCTCTGTATCTTTTGCTGACCTAATCTGCATACCAGGTACCTTTGTAATGGTGAATCAGCAAAATAGAACACCCTGCTCCCACCTGTTTTTGTCTTATTACATTTTCCTTGTACTTTAGCTATGTGTCCTCAAGTTCTCTTAACTCTGATAATTCAACCTCTGTAAGTGACATCTCTTTTATTGAAGCCTGTTTAACTTGTCTAGTCCTTTTTATATCTCTCTTATACTTCCACGCTCTCTTCTCGGTCTCCTACACTACTTTCTTACTTTCTTCAACGTTTCTTTATTAGCTTCCCACCTTTCTTGTTGCTATTCCCCCCTCCCCCCATTGTTGTTTGACTTCTTGTTCCAGATATTTTGTTGTCTAGCAGTTATTAATCCTGCTTGCTAAAAACCTCTAATGTCTAACCTGAGTCCCTTGGGTGGGGGTTTCAGTTCTACAGTCACTGGTGCATGATCTGAAAGCAAAACAGGGTGTGTGCAAAAATCATGTGTCTTGTATGCATGCTCTTTAGTTACTCAAAGTCTGTCAATGTATAGGTATACCTTTTAGCTTCCTTTATTACTGCCCCAATATTTATTAACCAATGAACTTTAGTTAGAATTTGAAAAGTTTTTCCTTCTGAGATAATTTTTTGAAGTCTAGGTCCTTTATCTATAGCCTTTTCCTTATATACTAAATTTCAGTCTGCTCCTAGAATTCCTTGACCCTGCATGCTTTCTACTGTTTCTACCATAATCTGTTTGTTCTCCTTTACACATTTTTGGAGGTATGTACTAGCTGCTTATCATGATTCTAGAACCTTCCCAGTACCCTCTTACCAAAATGTATCTCCTTTGTTGGTCAAGCTCCTCTTCTACACTTAGGTTCAGGTCTGTCCTTGTCAATAGCTAAACTCCCCTTTTTTTTCCTGCTTTTGCGTTCACAAAGTGTCCTGTTCTGAAGCCTCCTTTTACTATCTCACTGCGTTTTGTCTTGTTCAGGTGAGTTTCCTGTAGCACTGCTATATCAGTCCTTTCCATGTATAAAAGAAGTTATTTACTTACCGTAATGTTCCATCTGTGTTGTCCAGTTTCATTCTTCATCAACTAATGGGATTGGATCTGATCCTCAGATCCAACTTGGACATTTTACTAGCACTTGGGCACCAACACACTCTTGTGCTCCTTCCCTGCCCATAATTCACCATCCCTAACATCTCTCAGATCTTGTTTGCAGCTTGACAGAAAGCCTATAAAGCAATACCATAACTAGAGTTCAATACAAAGGACAAAGATGTCCTGAAATACCTCATTCCTCCAGAAGTCAGTTATGAAATATGGAGGGGGATGATGGGTGGGGAGTTGGGGAAGAATGAAAATGGACAACACAGGTGGAACGTTATGGTACATAATTCTTTATCTGATTTTGTCAATTTTCATTCATTCCTCAACTAATGGGAAAGAGTCCCCAGCTACCTAAATTCCTGGGTGGACTCTAAGGAAGTATATTTCTGAGTATGGTTGTGCTAAAGGCTGCTGTTCCCCTCAAGACCAAATCTAGTTTGTAATGAGTGATAAAGATATGAGGATTTCACCAAGTTGCAGCTGCACATATATTGTCCATAGACACACTAGTCTGGAATACAGCAGACGTGGCCATAGATCTGGTTGAATAAGACTTTAGTGTTTTTTGTAAGGGGAGATGCAATTTATCAGCCATCTACCTACAGTTACCTTCATGACCAATTCACCCAACTTATTTTTTTTTTTATTTATCATTTTGTTGACCAGGAAAGTCCAACTAGGACAGAGCCTATTTTCAGCGGAGGCCCGGGGAGAAACGCTCCAGACGCATGTCTTTGGATTGTGGGAGGAAATTGGAGTACCCAGCGGAAATCCATGCAAACACATGGAGAACATGCAAACTCCACAAAGAAGGCACCCAAGCCGAGAATCGAACCAGAGAACCTCTTGCTGGAAGGCAACAACATTAACTGCTGCACCACTGTGCTGTTTATGTGCAAAAGAAACAAACCGATCTGTCTTTCTCATCTCTTGTTCTGTCAAGGTAGAAACATAATTGTCTATGAACATCCAGTAAATGCAGCATATCATCATCATCATCATCAGCTTCCTTTTTCCCATTTTATTCTACATGGGGTTGGGGTATTGTGTTAACTGTCGCCAACTTTCTCGATTTAGTGCCACTCTTCTGCCTTCTTCAACACTCATGCCTGACTGTCGCATATCTTCTTTCACACAATTCATCCACCTCTTTGCTGGACATCCTCGCTTCCTCTTACATTCTTCTTGTCTGTCCCAAATCTTCCTCACCAGACTGTCTTCTGCTTTTCTACACATGTGCCCAAACCACCGTAATCTGTCCTCTTTGATTTTTTTTTCTGCAATTGGAGTTACTTTGGCTTCTGCTGTTATGCCCTCATTTCTTCATCTGTCTCACAGAGTGCATCCTACCACCTTTCTCAGGCATTTCATTTCCATCACCTCTAGCTTCTTCAACTGTTCTGCCTTTACTGCCCAGGTTTCTCTACCATACAGTAGTACTAGCCGCACCACTGTCTTGTACACCTTATTTTTCAGCTTCTTTGGCATTCTTCTGTCATATACTACACCTGATATTCTAAGCCAGTTGGCTGCAGCCCCTCTGATTCTAGCTTTGACCTCTTCATTCAAACTACCCTTCTCCTCAATCAACCCTCCCAGATACTTGAAGCTGTTTACCTGTTCCATTATCTTCCCTTCTATCTCTATTCTCAGCTTCTTCTGATTTTCCCAATTTGCTGCCATTACCACTGTCTTATATGTGCTTAGTTTCATCCCATGTGCCTTCAGATTTGCATTCCATTCTCCTATCCTTTTCTGAAGTTCTAGCTCAGAGTCTGCCTGTACTGCCACATCGTCTGCACACAGCAGCTTTGTTGATCTGTTCCCTCCAACCTTTTTGCTAATGTAGGCCATTACCAGTATGAACAGCAGTGGGCTCAGAGCTGAACCCTGGTGTACACCCACTCCCACTGTGAATCCCTCTGTGAGGCCAAACACTGCTCATACTTGAGTCACTGGGTCCTTGTACATAGCCTGCACTAATTCTACCAATGTTTCTGGGACTTCAAACCACTGCAGTACTGCCCAGATCAGCTTTCTTGGGAATTTGTCATATGCTTTCTCCAAGTCTAGGAATGCCCAGTTGGACTCTCTCCTCATATCTAGCTTCTTCTCAAGTATCTGTCTCAATGCAAACATCGGGTTAATTGTGCTGCATCCTGATCGGAACCCAAACTGTTTATCTCCCATCTTACATTCTACTACTGTGCATATCCATTTATCAATCACTCTCTCCAGAACTTTTATGCAGTGTGGTAGGAGTTTGATGCCTCTGTACTGCCCACAGTTGTGGATGTCACCTTTGTTCTTGTACACTGGCATGAGTATGCTTATTCTCCGTCATCTAGGAAATGCATTTTTCTCCACACTGCTATTACTACCCTCAGGAGCCATTTCTCCCCATCTCACCCAGCAACTTTAACATATCTACTGTCACCTCATCTGAACCTGCTGCTTTCCCTGACTTCATCTTCCTTAGTGCTGTTCTTACTTCTTCTAAGGTGGGCTCCTCTTCTCTCATCGTAGGCTGTTTCTGTGGCAGTACAGCTTCTGTGGGGGTTTCTTCATTCAGAAGCTGCTGGAAATACTCCTTCCATCTGCCTTTGATGTCTTGTGGACTGGTGAGCAGGTTGTTGCTGGCATCCCTTATGAAGGGTGTCTGACTATCTTCTTTATCTTTCTGTCTTTGCCTTGCAACCTGATATAGTTTATTTGTGCCCCTTACTGAGTCACTTTCCAGAAGTTGGTGGAGTGCCTCCGCTGCCCTACTCTTTGCTATTGCAATTTCTTTCTTAGCTTCTTTGTTAGCCAACCAGTAGCCCTTTCTAGCCTGGTCAGTCTCCTCTGTCTCCCACTTCTTCCTGCACTCCTTTTTCTCTTTTGATGACTTCCTGGACTTCTGCATTCCACCACCAGCTTTCCTTTTGTACCTTATACTTCTCTCCCCAATCATGCTCTCCCCATACTTTGCTAACCTTTTGTACATGGATGCTGACATGAACTAACCAGTTATTTAGCATCCCACTTGTATCTAACAAGTTTCCCTTTTTACTACATTATAAGAACCTTTATATTAGCTTTACAAAAAAAAAAAAAAAAAAAGGACTCTGTTTAAGTTTTTCCATATTTAGAATCTCAACAATGTTCTACTATTATCTTACTATTGTATAAATTGTATGTTATGCTGTAAGTTATGTTGTTGCCTATGCTTGGAGCTTTTCTCCCCGGGCCTCTACTGAAAATGGACATGTATCCAGTTAGACTAGTCTGGTCAACAAATGTAAAATAAATAAATAAATTATTTTCATACCTGGCTCGGCCACATATCTTTTCTGTAGTCCTAATACATGTTGCTTTTAGGCAGATAGCATATATTCCTCTTTATTTGTATATTGTGGGAAAAATACTGCCAAGTTAAAGGATTGGTTAATGTTGGATTCTGACACCAGCTTAGGAAGGAAGGAAGGAAGCATTAGTACGTAATGTGACCCTATCCTTATGAAAAATCGAATATGGGGGCTCAGAAGATAATGCTTGAAGTTCTGAAATTCTTCTAACAGATGTAACTGCTACTAAAAAGACAGTTTTCCAGGTCAACAAATTAAGATCACATTTATCTGCAGGTTCAAAAGGGGAATCTATTAAGGCTTGCAGTAGCAAATTTAAATCCCATGATGACATGGAGTCTTTATATGGGGGGGGGGGGGTCTTAGCAGAAGTACCTTTCAAAAATACTTTGCACAGTTTAGAGGCAGCCAGGGAAGAATTTTGAAATCCCACATGAAAGTTAGAGATTGCTGTGAGCTGAACTTCAATAGTTGATGAACTAACACCCTCATTAAACAAACTCACTAAAAATTCTAGAACAGAATGAATAAGAGTTGAGAAGTGATCTATCAGATTCTGTTCTATCGGATAAACAAACCTTCTCCTTTTACTCCGGTAGAGTTTCCTAGTAGAAGGCTTATGGGAGGATAAAACTATGGAATGAACAGGGGAAGAAAGCATTGGCTATTTGGCTATTAAAGGAATTGAAGCTACCACACTGTTAATTTGAGATTTGAAATGTCCAGGTGAACCATGCTTGTCTGGTGAGACAGAAGGTCTGGAATTAGAACCAGAATCCAAGGTGGGTATAGTAGATGAGGCCAAAGGAAGGGGAATCTAATCTGCCATGGCCAGTAAGGTCCAAAAAGGATGACTTTGCTCTTCAACCAGGCTGCTTTCTGAAGGAATTTGGAAGTTAGAGGAGTTGGAGGAAAAGCATAAAGAAGACGGGGGACAACTGTGGAGTGCAGCATCCCTTGTTGATTCTCCCAGTGGGGGATCAGGGCAAAGAAGCCACTGCTCCACTTGGTTAGGGGAGATGCAAAAAGATCACAGTGAGGCTGAAAATAATTTCTGTCACTTTGTTGTTGAGAGACCACTCGTGAGGTAGTAAGATGGATCTGTTTGATTTCTTTTATCACGTTGGACTTCCACGGAATGTGCTTTGCTATTAGAAAGTGGATGGACGATATCTTTGAGGGCTTCACGACATAGGGAATAAGAACTGGTTCTCCCTTGCTTGTTGATTTATTTATTTCATTTTATTTATTTATTTTATTTGACATTTGGTTACTGGGAAAGTCCAACTGGGCAAGAATCCCACTTTCACTGGAGTTCAGGGGAGAAAAGCTTCAGCACAAAGAAAGAAAGAAAATAAAGTTTTATAAAATTGCCAAGAAAAGCAAATTAACAAATGATGCCAAAAGAGTCATATACATATATGTTTATATATAATGGAAAACAAGCATTTCTAAAAAATATATAAACCAAAGCTTAAAGTTTACAAAGAAGACTAGTATTCATAAAGGAGACATATAGTTTATGTAGGATGTTAGTGGTACATGGCTGATGGGCTGTTTTTATATAGGTCAAGGTTGCATAAGGAAATAATAACCTAGTTAGACAAGTTGGTAATGAAGAGACATTATATAAATGGTCGGGATAACTGAGTTAATGCAGAGATCTTTAGTTATTGGTAGAACTGGCAGTGAAACATATATGGAGCTAAAAATAGGGATGTTGAAGAAGATGGGGAGTGTTGGGTGGGATGGAAGGGTATCAAAGGATGGACATGAGGGGAGATAAGAAAAAGGACGTGAGGTGGAAGATAAGAAATGAAGATAGAGATTCAGTAGGAAAAGGTTGGTAGAAACATCAGTACAGGGAGATGATGAAGAGGCAGGATAGAGTAGAAGGATCAGAGCCAGGACAGGAATGGAAAGGAGTTAGTAATAATAAGAACTGGAGACAGGAAGCAGGATGGCAGAGAAGGAGGAAAGTAGTTGATCTAGGGTAAGTTAAAGAGGTGGGAGTCAGCCTGGATTGGTACAAGGACAGGAACGTGACCTGAGTAAGAAGTCTTTTAGTTGAAACTTAAATGTCTTGTGGTTTGAAGTGGTTCTGCTATCTAAGGGAAGTGTGTTCCATAGTTTTGCCTCAGAGTAGGAGTAAAGGCATTGCCCAGCAGTTTTATTATGTTTAATTAGAGTTAGAAGCTGTTTGTCTTTGGAACAAAGAGCATGGCCAGGTGTGTAGATTTGAAGTGCTGAATTTAAGACAGGACAGACACCTGGACTGTAGAAAATTTTATGGACCATAGTTAGTTGGAGGTAGTTTAGATATTTTGGAAGTTCTAACAAGTTAAGGTGTGTGAGAGCAGAGCATGGTGCTTGTAATAAGATAAGCCTGTTACCAATGCTTTCCGATTTTGTTGTAGCAGGATTCATGTTTATTTTTTTAGTGTTTTCTGATGGTTAGTTAAAATGGGGGTGCCATAAAGTAAGGAGAGTAGCAGGTAGTTAGTGACTAAGAGTTGTTTTGGTAGGTGTGCCCATGAAGTACTTGTGCGGGAAGAGCATCTGTAGTCTGTGTTGTGTTTTTTTAATAGCGTTATCTATATGAAGGTCAAAGGTAAGTTGATTATCAATTGTAACTGCTAGTAATTTGGTATGTGGGACTACTTCAGTTTCTGTATTAGTTAAGGAAACTATCTTAAAATCAGTTGAGAGAGTCCTTGGTGTAATAAGAAGGAGTTTAGTTTTGTTGGGATTGAGTAATAGTTGAACATTATTGAGCCAGGTCTCGATGGAGGAGAATGCAGTTTGCATTGCCTAAGGTGATCTATGTTGGTAGAGGAAGACATGAGAGTAGCATCATCAGCATATTGGACTAGGGAACTTTGGTAGGAGGCAGTATGGACGTTAATTTTAAAGGTATTGAAGAGGAGTGGTCCAAGGATGCAACCTTGTGGAACTCCTGTTTTGTTGGTTAGATACTGAGAGAGCCAGCCTTTCCATTTTACATATTATTGTCTATAGGATCGATAGCTAGAAAGCCACAGTAGAGAAGGTTGAGAAAGAGCAAGGGAGGAGAGTTCCTGTAAGAGTTTGAGACAGTATCAAAGGCTTTTGAAAGATCAGGAAATAGTGCTGAGGGTAACAGGCCAGAGTCTCTTACTTTATTGATAGTGTCTGGTAAGGATATTGATGTCGTTGTTGTATTATGTGCTGGTCTAAAGCCGTGCTGTGGGGGGTGTTTGTAGATTGTTGTGGATAAGGTGGTTAAGGAGTTCTTTATCCACACATTTTTCTAAAATTTTAGAGAGAGGGGATAGGATGGCAATGGAGAGGTAATTAGAGAAAACATTAGATTTTGCACCTTCGTGTAAGGGAGTTATGATTGATTTTTTCCTTCGGGAGGGAACGTGGGATTCTATAATAGATCTGTTGATGAGAATACTAACTGGGTATGTAATGTCATCAGCAGCAAGCTTCAAGTTTTCAGCTGGGAGGTTATCAGTGGAAAGAGAGCAGGGTTTTATTTTGTGCAGAAGGTTAGGTATATGGCTAATGGATATGGGTCGTAGTAAGAACCCTGATGGTTTAGGAACTGTCGTTGAGGTGTGTTGGGATGAGAGAAATAGATGCATAGTAGGTTGTGGTGATGTTTGAGAGAGAGAGGTGAGTTGACATTATTTTCAGAGATAGGACTGGGGGGTGCTAGGAGTATTGATTAAGCTAGCTATACTTTCTATAAAGTGAGAATTCAACAATTCTGCAGTTTGAGATGGAGACTTGTCTGTAGTTGGGGTAAGACTTTGTTTGGACCCTGGAGAGAGTAGAGACGATATTGTAGCCAAGAACTTTTTTGGGGTTAGTAGACAAGATTGTAGACCAGAACTTTCTGGGGTTAGTTTTATGATCGGTTAGTTGCTGTGTAAAGTATTGTTTCTTATCAATTGTTATAAGTATTTTTTAAACCAAATACACAGTGAAAAACGTGCTGAACTAACTCAAAGAAAATAATAAAACAAAGTTTGTAGAAAAACACACTTTAATTTACAATAACTTTTCAGTAAGCACTTTTGTCTCAAAAAAATAACAAGAGGGGTAACAGGCATTTAGCCTTACTTGCCACTTATATTCTAACCATCCTAACTCTTCTTCAGCTGAAGAAGAGTTAGGATGGTTAGAATATAAGTGGCAAGTAAGGCTAAATGCCTGTTACCCTCCCCCCACAGTTTAAATAATAGGAAAGAGTTTATTATGTATTTAAAATGTAAGGGGTTAAAACATTAGGGTGTGTTAAGTCAATAGCAGGATTGTGTCATGTGACCTTTCATTGTTAATTTAAAAGAGGTGTGTGATGCAACAATTTTCATTCTGAAGAAGTCTGTTGTTATTTTTGTGGGAGGAAAGCGCTTACTGAAAAGTTATTGTACATTAAAGTGTGTGTTTCTATGAACTTCATTTTATTATTTTTTGTCTGTTTACTATTTTTTTTTTTTTTTTTTTTTTTATGGATTTTCTTAGCCAGGGTGCATAATTTATTTTTGGCTCTTTTTGTTTGAAGTGGAGCTAGGCTATTAAGGGTGTCTAAAATAATTTGTTAAAGTAATTAACTGCATTGTCTAGGGGTAGTGTTTTCAACACTGACCAGTTTAAGGACTTCAGTATATTAATAAAGAGTTCCTGGCTGAACTTGGTTAGGTTGCGGGATGTTTATGGCCTTTGTGAGATTGAGCGGTTGTCCTGCAAGTATAAGCAGGAAGGTGGTTGCTTAATGTGTCCAGGAGAGTGCCAGACTTGGAATATTTCTTAGGATCTGTGATTAAGATTCAGTCTAGAATTGAACCTTGGGTGTAGTTTATAGAATTTCTAGTTGGAGTTGTGATTAGTTGTGTAAAACCAAAAAGATTTATACTGTTGACTGAGAAATCAGAGGTTAGTTTTTTGCCAATTAATGTTAACATTGCCCATGATATATTGTGTGACATGCAAGAGAGAATGACTTCTAATATGGTAATGTTGTGACAAGGGGGAATACACAAAACTGTGATACACAATTGCTTAGTTGGTTTAAGTTTTAGGAAGGCGATGAGGTGTTTGGCATTGCTGAATTTTGGGATGTGTTTGGAGTAGGGCACTATTGTACATGCTTTTTTATGAGTTCTTCCAGATCTTAAAATGTTAAAGTCGGGAGGGAGCAATTTGGCATCTGATATATCAGGCTTTAGCCATGTTTCTGTGAGTGCAAGTATATCGGGGGGGGGTTGTGATAACCACACATGAAGATCAGTTATTTTGTTGCAGATGCTACATATGGTTAGTGTGACTAAAAGTAGTGTGTTAGAGAGTGATGTGTTATGGGGTAGGGAAGTTGGGATTGGACCTGGGTTTGGGTGAATGTCACCACATTGGGATAAAGCAGAGAATAGGGAGGAGTAGAGGCAGAAGTTAAATGGTTTTGTTTTACATTTGGGTTTTGAAAGAAGTGACAGGTTGGAATCAAAGCAGGGTTAAAACTGTCTATATTTTTAAATAGAAGGGTAAATTATTTAAATAGGTCAGCAGATATGTTGGAGTAACTATTAGTTTGTTTCTCTAGGCAGGTGTTGGATGTGATAGAAGTTTTGGTTAAATTAAATCTATGGGATTGAAATGATGTGCAAACTGCTAGAAGAGAAAGAGAGAGTTAATGTAAGAGTGAAGAGGTGGATAATGTTAAGATAGGAATTACTAATAGCAGTAGAACAGAAAAGGAAAGAAGAAGCTGGTAGGAGTGGAATTTCTAGCCGGAAATGTGGCAATGAAGGGGGTTGGCCAAGTTGTAGTGATTGATGTGCAGTAGTAATAGAGGGTGGGGTATAGTATGAGATTAAGTGAAGGATATTTGTGATTGGTCACAGTTTGAAAGGGGGTGTGGTTATAGTTAGTATAAATGTAAATGAAGATAGGGTGGGTGCAAGATAAGGGTAGGGTAGGGGAGCAGAATGAGCCTGAGAGGTGCGGGCTGGAATCTTGTCGCTGTTGAGAGACTAAAAAAAACTATTAGTAAGCCACTATTATTGTGAATGTTATTACTTCCTTGTAAGGAGATGAGAACAGGGCAGACACTCGTTATTGGTCTGCACTTATTTTTAATAAAATGTGCTAGAGCTTACATATGGGAACAGTAAGAAGGGAATACAGTAGCAAACCCAAATATGTAGGCTATGGAGTACTGCTATTATAGTGCTCACTAGTGGAGAAAAAAACAAAGATGAGGATTATTTGGAGCTAACCTTGATAAAGAAACCACAATTAGGTATCAGTAAGGGAATGGCAGCAGAGATAAGTGGGAAGGGAAGGAAGAGAATAAGTAAAAACATCTCAGTGATGTGCGGCTGATACTGGGATACCACTAAATTGTTTTTAGAAATTTCTGAACATGGTAACATACATTAGTTACAGAAGGGCAGCAGGCATGCCACAAGTATAGGTCCCTAAACAACAGGTACAAATATGACTCTGTCATTGTACATGTGGGTGTGAATGACCTGAGATGTACCTCCCTAGACCACATGAAAAGAGACATGGAGGAGCTCTAGGATTATGCAGCCCCGGCAGGTATGACCCTAGCCCTGAGCAGCCTCCTACCATCACCAAGAATGATACCACAGGACAAGCAGAAAATGATTGATTTCAACAATTGGCTGTCTGGTGTCATTCTAAGGGGATCCAGTATCTGCCTGCCTGGGATGACATGATTGACAGACCTCAATGCTTTGCCAGAGATGGCCTGCATCTGTCATCCCTGGGCTTCCGGATACTGGCCAAAGCTCTTGCCACCCCTATAGTGCCTTTTTTAGGCGGTATTCCAAAGACCAAATTACCACTGTAACAGCTACAAACAAATGCAATCAGAGGGTCATGATGCTCAATGTTAGAAGTCTAAATCTCAAAATGTACTAGCTCAAAGAACTCCTTAAAATGGAGAACATCAACATTTGTGCTGTAACAGAGATCTGGTTCAAGGCAGCAGATAGCACCCCTGCACTACCAGGCTATAACTCATTCCATACCTTTCGGCTCCAGAACTAGGGACGAAGCTCTAAAGCTGGTGGTGTTTCCATATTCATAAAGCATCCGCACACTTCCAGACTGGTAGCCCAATATAACACATCAGAGATACTTCAGGTGCAGCAAAATTTGGGTAAGACAGCGATTCAGGTCGTAGCCTGCTATAGGTCCCTAACCATGACCTAAGACTCACACTCCATGTTCCTAAGCACCCTGGAGAATATTAGGGTCCAACCTAACACTCTCATACTAGGCAACTTCAACTATCCCTCCATTAACTGGGAAAACTACTCATGTACCAATACACTTGTCCAACATTTCCTGGAATTCATTAATTCCAATTCCCTGGACCAGCTCATTCTTAACCCCACTAGAGGAAGCAGCATCCTTGACCTGGTCATTACTAACATGGGCAACCGTTGCTCTACACCAATAGTTAACTCCTCCATGGTGAGATCTGACCACAAAGTAATCACCTTGGAAACCCACATCCCTTCCACCACCCCCCCTGCAAAGGTAACCACCATGAAAAACTTCTCCAAAGCTAACTTTGGGCTCCTAAAAACAGAGGTGGCTAACTTCATGGCACCCATGCAATTGGAGAACAGCTGCATGACTGCAGAATCATACACTAATGCCCTGTATGAACACATACGCATATTCATGAATCTTGCCATACCCAATAGAACCAAGATGCTGTCCTCCAAAAAAAGGAAGCCAATCAGGTGGTCCCCTGCCATAAACAAACTCTACAGCAGAAGGAGGAAGCCGATGTGAAATAAGGTGAAGTCCCAAGACTGGAAAAAGTCCCTTACCAGCTTCAACAAAAAGCTGAGATCCCTCATCAAATCCTCTAAAGCTAGCTATGAAAACAGAATTGCAGCAGATAGTAAAGACAACCACAAGGCCTTCTATAGTTATGTAAAGAATCCCCACAGCAATACCCAGATTTGCTCGGAGCTGTTGCACAATGGCACCTCCTATATCGAGCCAACAGATATTGCCAGTATACTGGCAGACAGATTCAGTGCCAACTTTACCCCTCTCTCCCCCACCACAGGACCAATCACAATACCAGTAGACTGCCAGGCACCCAGTATTAGCACAGGTTAAAACAGCACTGTCCAGTGCCAAGAATACAGCTTCTATGGGACCTGACAATATCCCTGGCTGTGTTCTACATGAGCTACAGAGTGAATTGGCACCTCACCTGTGTGTCCTGTTCAATCACAGCCTCACCTTGGGCTTTGTCCCTACTGAATGGCACACTGCTACAGTCATCCATCTCCACAAAGGAGGAGTGACTACAGACCCTGGGAACTATCACCTCATTAGCCTGACAAGTCTGATATGCAAAGCTATGGAACGCATCATCATGGACCTAATAAACAAGGATATAGGGAATCTCTAAACTCTGGAACCCGCACAGTTTGGTTTTATGAAGGGAAGATCATGCCTGCTCAACCTGGTCGACTTCTTTGAGTGAGTCACCAGAACTGTGGATGAAGGTAAGGTGGTTCATACAGCCTACCTTGATCTGGCCAAGACTTTGATACCATTCCCCACTCAGGAATCATAGAAAAACTCACTAAGCTAGGCATCAACCCCTATATCACTAGGTGGGTTGCAAACTGGCTCACATATAGAACCCACAACGTGAAAGTAGCTGACTTCAAGTCAGACTGCTGACCAGTCATGAGTGGAGTCCCACAGGGTCGGTCCTGGGTCCTCTTATGTTTGGTATCTACTTTTCTGAAATCCAGGCCCACACTGAGGGACACTGGGTGACAAAGTTTGCAGACAGTTGCAAGTTGGGAGCCATAATTAACCCCCCAAATGATGTTGACATCCTACAGAGAGGCCTCACTGAGACCAACGACTGGTGTCAGAACCATGGCCTTAAGCTTAATGCCAAAAAATGTGTCATCATCCCCTTTGGGAAAAACCCGGTTCCCATGAATTACCACATTGATGGTAGTGCACTGAACACAGACGGCGTCATAATGAGATCTGGGAACACAGGTTGACAGCAACCTCTCTTTTGACTACCACATTGCCACAAGGTCAGAAAGTCCTTCTATGTGGCACATCTCATTACTACGGGTTTTGCATCCAGGAAGAAAGAGGTCATTGTCTCCTTCTACTTTTCCCTCATTAGGCCAATCATCGAATACAATGCCCCATTTGGCATGTACCTTACTAGACACCTACAACAACTGGAGAGGCCACAAAAGTACCTCACAAAGAGGATTCCAGACCTTAAATACTTGTCCTATATGGACAGACTCAAAAAACTCCAACTATTCTCTGTCTCATATTGCCTACTTAGAGGCAATTTCTGCTTGACTTACAAAGCCATGCCTGACTCAGCTCTGTTAGAAATGCTACATCTAAAGAAATCCCAATATCTCAGCACTACACACTCCAGAGACCTCAATCTCATTACCACAATCAATAGAACAAGCTGGAGGGACAGGTCCATAACCCAGAGACTGCCCATGCTAAGGAATACACTTCCCATACATGTCAAGCGGAGTGCCTCACTGGCCCTCTTCAAGAGAAATCTTGATGAGTGGATGGGAAATAGAAAATTCACCCCGGGGATCCTGCCAGTGGATCTACTTGACAGAGGCACTGGAAACTAAGGTTGGGTGGCATGATGCCAGGGTAATCCTATGGGCTAGGCTTTTAAAGGCTCCAGGGCCATTAGCCTAGTACACACCGATGAACCAATAAGTATACCGTTGCTGGGTGAAGCAGTTTAGCCAACTGAAGTTCAGGTGTGGAGCCTGACACTTGCAGAGTTACTTAGGGGAAACAACAGGCTTAGAACCTAAGGAAAAAAATATAATTGGGAGAAAATGGAAAAAAGAATACATCAGGTTGAAAAGCACATAAACATTTATGACAGGCAGTCGTGGAGTAATAGGGAGTGCTAGGAAAATGGTAGAGTTAAACAGGAGTTGGGCTAGAAATATAGGTGAGGTGGGGTGGGGATTTAGGTTAAGTGAGGCAACAGATAACAATATAGCAATAACCCACGCCTGGGTGTGGGTAATGCGGGATTTACCCATGGTTGGCGTGGTTTGGTCCCGAGGGCCAGGGACCAAACAAAGACAACCGTGGTAAATCCGCATTACCACACCCAGAAGTGGGTTACTGCTATTATACTATGACATTATTTAAGAAAAGAAATAATTACTTTTCTTAAATAATGGCATTGTATAATGCCTCTTTGCTGCCCTTCCGCAGCTGTCTGGTATCGACGGCAGTTCTAATGTACTGCACATGCGTACGCAGTACATCAGAGCTGTGGCCAAAAGCAAGACCTCCATTGCTTTTTACTGTTTCGCAATGTTAAATGGGTTTAACATAGCGAGACAGCTTTAAAATAAGCAACGGGAGTCTGTTGCTTATTTTAAAGCTGTCTCGCTATGTTAAACCCATTTAAGATAGCGAAACAGTAAAAAGCAATGGAGATCTTGCTTTCTCCATTGCTTTTTTTTTTAAAACATGTCTCGCTATGTTAAATGGGTTTAACATAACGAGACAGCTTTAAAATAAGCAACGGACATCTCCGTTGCTTATTTTAAAGCTGTCTCGCTATGTTAAACCCATTTAACATAGCGAGACAGGTTTAAAAAGCAACGGAGAAAGCAAGATCTCTGTTGCTTTACACTGTGTCGCTATGTTAAAAGGGTTTAACATAGCGAGACAGCTTTAAAAAAAGCAACGGAGATCTCCGTTGCTTTTTTTAAACCTGTGTCGCTATGTTAAACTCTTTTAACATAGCGAGACAGTGTTTTAAAAGAGACTTATACTAATGGAAAAAGTCCGGGTGACCGGATCTTTTTCCATTAGTATAAGTCGATTTACAACATGCACGCTGGCCAATCAGCGTGCACGTTTTGGAATATTAATGGGGGGTCATGGTATAATAAATAATAACACAGCAAAAATATTCAATATCAAAACAAAACCAAGACTATAAAACTGCTGCAGTCAAGCAAGATATGATATCAAATAATCAGCAAATAGATAATACGTATATACACACTGCACTGTTTTACAGCTAGCAGCTACTACATCTGCTGTACATTTGCTTTTCTTAAAGTATGCCAAAGTACGTTCAGTTAAGTAAAAAAGTAAAAGATATAATCAGTGTAAATGAAGGCTATAATGCCTGGTTACAGTTTAGCAGCTAATGATTCTCAGTTATACAAAACCAGATAAATTAACAACAGCAGACGCTGAAAGCCTAGTTCACATAAAGTAAACTGAGCAATGTCGTACCACTCCGATGTAATTAGATTGGCACTGTTTGCATTACATGTAGAGTGAGATTGAATGAGTTCACTAATTAAAACCATAAAAGTGCAAAGATCTTTAACTTACAACAACATAAACAGTGCATTTGTTACAAAAGTATCTGGCCATCAGCATGAGCACATCACCAGAACGTGATCAGTGTATACTGGAATAGGGAGAGAGTAAAAGGTGGTGCGGAACACCAAAGAGAGCGTTTAAATTTTGCAAAAAATAATGGGAGAGAAAATAAAAAATAAAAAAAAAAATGTTCAAAATCCTTAACTGCCACGATTAAACAGTCTGTTAAAACAGAGTATGGCTGGATCCCGGTCGCTGTTTATTTATTTAATTTAAATTTGTTGACCAGGAGTGTCCAACTGGACGTAGGATAACCATGTTTCAACAGAGGAAAAGGCTTCCTGTGTGACTTTTTGCAGTTTGGGTAGGGACTGGGCTGAGCAGATGATGGTCGAGTCATCTGCGTATTGTATGAGTGTGCCATGTTTGGTGGCAGAGGCTAGATTGTTGGTGTAAACAGAGAAGAGTAGGGGTCCAAGGATGGATCTTTGGGGAACCCCTATGGAGACAGGTAGTTGGGGAGATATGTCATTCTGCCATACAACGGATTGTTGGCGTTCAGACAGGTAACTCTGAAACCAGTTGGTGACTGATTGTGAGAAGTATAGGTTATTGAGGACAGAGATAAGTTGTTTGTGTGGGACCATGTCAAATGCTTTAGATAGGTCTAGGAAAGTAGCAGAGGAGAGATAGCCGTTGTTTTTATGCTGAAGGATAGTGTTAGTAAAGGAGTGTAAGGCAGTGGTGGTGCTATGGTTTGGTCGGAAACCATGCTGAGTACTGGAAAGGAGGTTGTTAGTAAGGAGGTAGTCTGAGACCTGAGAGTGTATGCATCTCTCTAGTATTTTGGAGAGTGGAGAGAGAATAGCTATGGGTTGTTCAAGAGACAACAAAAAAATATATATATCAGTAAGTCACTATTATTGTGAATGTTAGTATGTGATATACCAGAGATTTGATGTATCAGATTACTGATATGTTGCTGTCTGGATTTCAATTGTCCCAGGAGGAAGAGAGTTCTGGAACACCTGTAATGCTAAGAGCACTGCTGTCATCTCCAGAACACTGATATGCAGATTGGCCTCTACAGGGGACCAAGTGCCATGGATTGTTTCCCCAGGAAGTTCCCCCTCACCCATTCTGGGAAGCGTCCATGGTCACTATGGCCTTGGGCTGAGGGAGGATGAAAGGATGATCTTGTAACAGCTGTTCTGACTGCATCCACCAGGAAAGGTACTGTTTGCATACCTCAGTTATTTTTATTTATTTATTTGCCATTTGTTAACCGGGTTAGTCCAGCTAAGCCATGTGGCCCATTTTCAGTGGAGACCTGAGGAGAAAAGCTCCAGACAATACAGAAAAATTTACAATAATGATTACATTATCTCCTAAATACAGAAAATTAATAGAATTAAACTATATTCACACAGTAGAGAAAAATACATAAAATAGATACATAAAAATACAGAATTCTTACATAAAAATAACAGAGTGACCAGGTGTCTACTATATACAAGATTTTTTTTCCAGTTGCATTGCACTTGACATAGAGATGAATCCTTGTGGATTTGAAAAATAGTGTTTTACCACTGGTGTAACATACATTCTCAAATCTCAAACCACTAGTAGTTATTGAGTGAGGATGTGCGTGTTTATGTTTAGGATGAATATTATAGAAATTGGGGAGTTGTTACTTCTGTAACAGATTGACAGGTTAAAAGGGGGGTTATGTAATGAAACAGGTACTTGCGTTCATGGAGGATTTTGGCATGAGTAGATTCTAGAGTTCAGGAGGAAGTTTTTAACTTCAGCTTTGAAACAGGGGGAGCTAGGGATGTTACGTATGTCTATGGGCAGTCTGTTCCAGGCTAAGGAGACTGACAGTCTATAAAGGAGCTTGCCTCTGTTTTTGTGAGACTTGTAAATATCAAGTAGGTTCTGGTCAGAGCTGTGAAGTGGCTGGGCTGGGGTATAGTGAGATACAAGTGAAGAGAGTGAGGGGCAGGCTGAGGGTTTGTTTAGTAGGAAGCGAGTAAGATGTAGCTGGGAGTGGAGAAGGAGCTGGGGGAATTCTAGCCATTGGAGTTGGTTTAGAGCAAGACAATGATGATACCTGCATGGTAGATTAGTGGTCAGTCTGGCTATGTTGTTATAGGTTTGTTCCAGTTTGGACAGGAGAGATGTCTGGACATGAGTAAGGATAGGGGAGGCATACAGAAGGGAAGGAAGGAGAAAGGCTTGAACAAGGGCTGATCTGGTTTTAGGTGCTAGAAATTTTTTATTTCAGTACAGAAGGCCGAGTTTTTGGCTGGTTCTTTTGATAGTCTGTTCTATATGAATGTCAAATTTGAATTGGTTGTCAATTATTGTTCCAAGTAGTTTAGTGTTGGGATCAGGAGTGAGTGGGGGTTGAATGAGAGAGAAAATGGTAAAAGTGGATTTGTGGTGAGAGAGTGATTTGGGGAGGAAAAGCAGGAGCTTAGTCTTATTGGGGTTAAGTAAGTTGGTGTTCTGTCAGCCATTTTTCAACAGCTGAAAAAGATTGTTGTGTTAAGGAGTGAAAGTTAGGAATGCTGTCAGAGATAGAGATAATTGTAGGCGTATTGAATAATAGTAAAGGAGGTGCAAGAGGAGTGTAGATTATTGGTGAAGATGTTGAAAAGGAGTGGCCCCAGGACTGAGCTTTGGTGGACATCTGCTTGGATAGGAAGAAAAGGGGAACAGGCAGATTCCCACCTAACAGAATGGAGTCTGTTAGTGAGATAGCTAGAGAACCAGTGAATAGTAGGGAGGGGAGGTTAAGGTCTGTTAGTTTGGTGATGAGTTTAGAGTGGGACACATTATCAAAAGCTTTGCAGAGGTCAAGAAAGAGGCAGGATACCAGACGGTTGTTGTCCATGGCCTCTGCAACAATTTGTGTGAAGGAGAGCAGGGCAGTGGAGGTGCTGTGATTGGGTCTAAAGCCACGCTGTATGGGGCTTAGGAGATTGTCATCAGTTACTCTTGTTACATGTTAGAGCCTGTGTTCCATTCGGCACTACACCATCCCTTCTTGTCTCCTCTTAACTTCCATCTCAAATGTGAAAAACAACTTTCAAACTCTAAATTAACTGAATTATAGCCTTAAGAAAAAGTGCTTGGCTATCCTTAAATGAACAGATTTTGCATTGTTATGATTTATACTGAGTTGGTTAGTGGTAGGACTGCATCTGCTTGTATTCTCTTTAAGGTTCTGAGGAAGTCCCTATTGGTGGGAAGAAAGCGCTTAACCTTGGTGAATAAAGTTATTGTACCTTGCATTTGCTGTTTCGTGCTGTGCTGGTGAGGTTCTCTTTAATGTAACAAACTTCATTTATTGTCAATGAGCTACTTGTCACTTCCTAAGTATTAATTTTAGTGTTTCTTCACATAATTGCATTTCCATTTTCTAGTAATTACTTTTTTGGCAGCAACCTGAAAAAAACATAAGTACTAATTTTAGTGTTTCTTCATATAAGTGCATCATAGTTCATGGTTCAACCTTTTCTTGTTTTTTACTTATGTCTGCAGATTTTTTTCCAGAGCTCTGCTAAAAAAAATGGAACATTTTTTTATTTACAGTTTTTTTTTCACTTCTTTCATATCCTTGAAAACATTCTTAACATGTTTAAGACATACATAAATGTATATTTATATAAAAGAAAATATGTTAACATGTTCACAATAACAAACATTATACATCACATACATTACTTTATACAGTTATCATCAATCCATCATTACATAAATTGCTCAGTTCCTGCCTACCCTTAAACCTCCCTCCTCCTTCAAAACATTATTCTGCAAGTATTGTTCCCACAATTTCCATTTATTCTATATAATTTGTTACTACCCTTTTCTAAAGATTCTACTTCTAGTTCTTTTATCTCTGTTACAATGTTCGCTATTTCAAATACAGTTGGTTTAGACTTTGATTTCCATTTAATAGTAATTGCTTTTTAGGAACAACCAGAAATAAACATAACAAAGCCTTATTATGTCTAGACAGTCCAGCTCCTGTATCCCAAATGATAATAATAATAATAATATTAATAATAATAATAATAATAATAATAATAATAATAATTTCCTTAGTTATATCCATTTTCCCACCCAATATTTCCTACAGAGTACTCTGTAGGGAGTTTTTAAAATCTACCAACAGATTACACTCCCAAAACATATTTTCCCAGTTATCTGTTTAAGTCTGCTTGGAATATAAAAATGCCTATGTAAAACTTCCAAACAAAAATTCTAAATCTTCTACACTTTGTTGCATATTTGCGAGCCATACACATGTCCTCCATTTGTTTCCTTGTGAATTGCTTATGCAGTCTCTCTTCCCAATCTTTTATAACCTCTTCTGATTGATTCCTATAGTTATCATGCAGTATTTTGTATGCCCTACTAATTATCCCATTTCTAACAACAGCTTCTGATATAGATTCAGCTAAGAACTCTACCAAAGCAGGGTTTTTACTTAGGATTCCCTGATTCCTTTCTCTTTGCCTATACTTTGATATCAAACACTGATAGAAAAGGCAATCTCTAGCTTTCAGTCCAAATGTATTCTTGGCCTCTTCTCATTCTATTATCTTTCCCTCTCTAATTATTTGTTCCCAATACCTTGGTTCTTTTGCCAAGTTTTGCCAGTAAATTTGAGACACCTTTTGCCTGTTCTTTGTACCCCTAATTGTAGTCCTCCATATTGGCAGAATCTACTTTATGTATTATCATGTTGGCTTAGTTCTTAGAATAATTTCTGCTACTTTATGAATATAATATTCTGGATGGCTGTTATTTTCTTCTCCTTAAGGATCTGTATCCAAAATACCACTCTGTCCTTATTTCTTGAATCTCTACTACCCCCACTTCATCAGCATCCATTTCCACTGTGAATTATAGCTTTCTGCTCGTGTTATATGTATAGTACTTAACTGTGTAACTCTAAAATATCCATTCAGATTGGGAAATCCTACTTGCCCCTTGGTCTCCCCCCCCCAGATAAAATCCTTCAACTCTTTATTAATTACTGTCCACAACTTCTCCTCTGGTTGATAAAAATATGCCAGACCTGCATATAAAATCAAAGGGACTAAAAGTATTTTCCCTTTATGTATCCTGCTATCCATATGCATAAACATGAGCTTCCAGTTTCTCAGTTTTTATATTATCTTTGTAATGTCCTCCCACATATCCTTAGCTGCCATAACAGAATCCTTTTTTAACACATACTCCTAAATACTTAAGTTTATCATGTTCCCGTAAATATGGGTATTGCTGAACCAATCCATGTGTGGGTATATAAAGCTTACAGCGATAGCCTTTGTTTTGTTTTCATTAATTTTATATCCCCAAAAACTGTTTCAGAATGTTCCACAACACTGAGATGTCCTTTTCTGGTCTTATTGGTTACAGAATAATATTGTCTACAAATAAAAGCAACTTTTCTGGATTACCCTACCAATTATATTCTTCAATGTCTGAGTCCCTTATTTCCTTTGACAATGGCTCTAAATACATCAGAAATAACAAAGGGGAAAGAGGATACCCCTGCCTGGTTCCTCTGTTCAGACACAACTTATCACAGAGGAACCCTCTCACTTTAATATTTGCCTCCAGTCCCTCATATATCCTCCTAATTAACATTATTACTGTACCAGATAATGCAAATGCTTCCATTGCCCTGCTCAGAAAATCCCAGCATATTCTGTCAAATGTTTCTCTGCATCAAGACCCACCAACAACAGTGGTATTTTCTTACATTCTGCCTCCCTCTGGATCATCATTGTTCTGTTAATGCTGTCAAATATTTGCCTCCCTTCCATAAAACCACATTTATCCATATCTATCACTTATGGCAACACCTTTGCCATTCTTTCATCTATTATGGACATAAACACTTTAAAAGCATGGTTTAAAACTGAAATGGGCCTGTATGAAGCTGTCTTTAGGTATTACAGCCACCACAGTTTTATTTCAGGATGTTGATGCTTCTCCTTCTTTTAAAACACTGTTAAACAAAGCCTTCTAGATCTTTATCACTTTCTTTCATATTGGCTTCCAAAGTCCCACAAGAATACTATCTATTCCAGGAGACTTTCTTTCAGATTGATTATATGTCTCTGTTTTATGTCATCCCCTCTTATCTTAATTGTTAATTGTTGAACCTCATCTAACTGTAACCTTGGCATACTTAAGTTTTCCATAAATGTTTCCCTTTGTGCCTTTTCTTGATTTCCACATTCCTCTGCTTTAAACAAATTTTCATAACATTTCTGAAATATCTCTAATACCGCTACAGGATCTCTGGTTATTTTTTTTTCTTGTTATAGGCTCACTACATTTGGCAACAAACCTTTCTACTTTCTGTTGCCTAAGTCATTGTGCCAACAGTTTTTGTGATCTGGAATTATCATAAAAAATAGTTTCTTAACAGCAATCTTTCTAAACTCATACATATCATCTAGATACTCCCTTATTTTCTTTTTACCACTCTGCAATTGTGCCTCTTCTTGTTATGTGAGATTTCCCTTATCCTGCAAAACTTTGACCTTTGTCAGGTCCTCTAAATAATTCTTACTACTTCTTAACCATGTCTATTTTTCTTTTATTTCTACCATATTTTTAAATTCCACTTTCATCTTATCACATTGACTACCTATAACTTTTGAAGAAAGTTCTTTCTTTCCTAATAATTCATGAATAATTTCCAATACCCATTCCTTAAATTCCTCTCTTTTTAACAGGTAAGTGGGGAAGCTCCAATGTCTCATTTGTACTTCATTACCCTGCATTTTTATCTTAGTTGTTATTGGCACATGACCTGAAATGGTTATTGGATATATGTTGAAGCTTTCAATTAAATGTAAATATTCATATGAAATATAATTTCTATCTAGTCTAGCCCAGTTATTGTACCTTGGGGAATAATATGTAAACTCTCTCTCTCTCTCTCTCTTTCTTTCTCTCTCCTTGAGTTCCTACTGCTGAATTCATGTCTTCCATGCCAAATATTATCATACATTTCTTCAGAAATCTACCCTCTTTTGTTATATTTTCCCTTCTAGGTCCCCAAGATACATCATCACTGTTGCAAACAAAGTTCCAGTCCCCACCTATAAGTAATATTCCCTGGTGAAAGCGGATTAATTGTACCAAAATTTTCTTAAGCTCCATAATAGCATTTTTAGGTGAAATAGAAATGCATGCCAAAATATTCCTCCTCCCTTGTCAGTAGCCCATTACTACCACACATTTGCCATTACTTTTTTCCCTGTTCTATCACTATTGGAGTTCCTCTAGCAGTAAGTATAAGTACTCCCCTTTTCCTTTGTCCCTGATATTCTGCTGAATTTCCATCCTAAAATACTTTGTTTATCAAATTCACATGTTCACATATTTCCAAATGTCCATCTTGTAGCACTGCTATTTGCACTCTGAATTTCTTAATATAATGAAGTACTCAACTTTTTGGCTATACCTGTGAGGCCATTCATATTCTAAAATAACATGTTTACTGTAGCCATTATGAGAAGATGTTATTCCCACCTATTATATATGACATATTTTTTTAAATGTCTATTTCCAACTTTTGTGTTACATACACCCACTAATGTTTGGTAGGTTGATCCTTTATATAGTTGTTTCTTGCCTTATCCCTTTGAACCTATATCATATTTTACAATACTTTTTCTTTTAATGAAAATATTCAAACAGAAATCAAACACACTCCAGAACACTCCCATAGCCTGTTAACTTAAAATAAACACAAAACTATGTACATCTTCAAATCATGAGGTTTAACCCTCCTGATAGGAGCAATTGTCCCAAATCAAGAGCTGCACCCACAGGCATTAATTAACTTACAGTTAAGGTTATCCATGCTAAGACATAGTATAGCCTCTGCTCCTACTTACATTAACTGCTGTTTGTTTTTGTCTTATCTGTATTCCCCTCCTAGATGTAAAAAACAAATTGTATACTTTCAGAAAACATTAATTTTTAGCCTTTAGAAAAATATTCACTGGTTAGCTTTAAATACAATTAAATTATACACTGTTCTAATAAATGCATTTAAGTATTTAGTTGCCAGAAAAGCTGCTATGTCTTATTCACTTCCAGTAATTTCAAACTTTATTTTTTACTGAGCTGTTTGTCCTTGTACCTTCTAATTTTATGTTTCTATGTTTAAAAAATGTCCAGACCTCTGGATTTATTGTCTTCATCTTTAGTCAGCCAGTTTCCATGGAAACATAAGAACAAAATATAGAGATGCCCTCAGCTACAGATTTCTCAACTAGAACTAAACCTTTATTTCCTTAAAGAAAACAGTTTTTTCATTGTATTCTCTCATTTTTTAAAATCCACTTGCACTCACAAGAGAAGTGTGATATAGATTAAGTCAAACACATTGATCCAGACATTCACCTATGCAAAAGTATCATTAAAAAAATAATTTCTGCATATGTTATAATCTGTGCCCTTTTGCACTCAGTCCCACCCCAACAGCCCAAGATTACAGTCTATTAACTTAAACATATTTTGTCCAGCCTTTCTTCTCTTTTTACATGAAATGCATACATTTCTTAAATTAAGAAAAAAGTACCTGTTTACTTTAGTATCTTTAACACATACAGCAATCTCTGAAAAATACTTTACAATATAACATGCAATTTAAATCATAAACTTTTTATACCAATACAGTCAAGAAAAAAATAGTTTTATTTGTCAGTTACTTTTTCCTCTTTTCTCTTTTTTTCCCTTTTAGCATCCTTCCAAACATTAATGACATGAAATTGAAATCTGCTCTTGTGCGGTGCTGTGCCCCCTCCACCCAGAGCCTCCATTAATTATATATACGAGCTCCAAGATCGTACTACAGTGGGGAAAGGGCAAATTTCCTGATCCTCACTGTACCGTGATCTCAGTATGAACAGTTCAACGAACAGCATGTTCGATGTATGTGAACGGAAAATGCCGTTTGCTGAACTGAATTTTCGCTGAAGTGATATAGACCCTCTTTCTGAACTTCAGGCATACAGGTCAAGTGACTTGAAAAATATAAATATGTATTTATTTTTAGTGTGTTTTTATTTGTGTAAAATATTTGTACACAAAGCAACAGTGTTGTCTTTACAAGAAATTCATTATAACAATTCTATTTACATCCATATTTACAAGCTTTTGCATCATTTGTACCTCTTTCAGTGAGATCCACTACACTATGTTGCAACAGATCGACACATAAATAGACAGATCTGCCTACCTATATATGCATACATTTGCACATTACATAACATGCTAATGATGACAGAAAAGGCAAAGTTATTGATTTATTCTGCCATGCTTTGTACTGCTGACATCCTGTAATTGCTTCACTATGCCTTTCCTCCCAGTTGACAACTTGTCACATGCACTGTTGGAAGTACCTGTTCTCTTACAGTCTGTTATGATAGCCTCTTCCATGCATCTACTACTGTTTCAGAGAGAAAAACTATCCGTTGTCTAGGCATAAGTTTATGACTGGGATTCCGAAAGATTTGCCATAAAGGAAGAAGCCTAAGCATGGCAGTTTTTCCCATCATGATTAGTCATTCTGCCTCTTAGAATGCCCTATCCTTGAGGTTTTCCTCAACTGGGGGCATCAGTATGTAGGGCATTCTTGCAGCAAAATAATGTTGCAGTCCAGGCAGACAGCTAATGCTAATTAGACATTTGATCTACTCCAAAAATGCCACTGACTCCTGATTGCCCGTGAAACTATTACTGGTATATGACTGCCTTGAATTTTGGATTGGATTTCTTCTTTTAAGGTTTAGATGCTACCACTGTTTTTTTTTTTTTTCCTTTTATTATATTACACTTTTTTTGTTTTAAATGCTGTTTAATTTTGTTTTTTTCTTGGAGTTTTAAAAGTTCCTGCCTAAAGTCAGATCGAAAAACTTCCTTTCCATTTACTGATTGTTAAGCAATTAAATCTAGTTAATTAGTGTGATGAGCTAAGAAGATTTCTTATTTAAGATATTTAGCTGCCTTCTATAACTGTGGTGAGACACCTGCTCATGTGCGACTGTATTGGATTTTAGATTGCATTTCTTAATTTTAGATTTGTTGCTTTAGTTTACATTTCTGTAAATTATGTTTACCTTATTTTTTCTTGGAGTTTTAAAACTTTTTGCTAAGGTCAGTTAGAAATAAAACTCCCTTTCTATTCATTGTTTGTTAAGGCATAGCTTTCAACGTCCCATCTCTAAAATGAGGAACATTTAATCTTATAATGTGGAACAAATGGGCAAAATGTGGAACACTTGCTAACAGCTTCACCTAGGAAGTTCATAGGATGGTTAAAATGTGCTATTTTTATTCATTAAAAGTTTTTTGATGAATTAATATGATTCAGTTATCATTATCATGGATATCAGTTAAAAAACCCTTACTCTGAATGTGTGACATATGCTTTCAATGTGGAACTTCGAGGAGCATGAACTTTTTAAGACCCCAAATGAGGAATGTTCCTCGTAATGAGGTACATTTGATTGGTATGTTTAAGGAATTACATTTAGATAATTACTAGGAGGAGCTTTGAAGTTAAATTTCTTATTTAAGGTATATAGTTGTATTCTTATTTGGCTGCAAGAGCTGAGATTACTGCTGGTGTGTGACTTCATTGGATTTCTTCATTTCAGGTTTGAATACTTTTTTTTTTTTTTTTTTTTTATAGGTTGTTTTATTTTTCGTTTTTTTTAAATTATGTTTACCTTAATTTTTATTCTTGGAGTTTTAAAAGTTCTTGGTAATGTTGGTTAGAAATAAAACTTCCTTTCCATTTACTAATTGTTAAAGAATTAAATCTAACTAATTAGTGGGAGGAGCTTTGAAGTAAGATTTCTTATTTAAGGTATGTGGCTGTATTCGTATTTTGCTACAAGCACTAAGATCACTGCTGGTGAGTGACTGCATCAGATTTTGGACTGGATTTTTTTCATTTCAGGTATGGATACTACCATTTTAATTATTATTACTTTTGCTTTTATTACATTACAGTTTGTTTTCTTTTCCATGTTGTGTAATTTTGTTTTACTTTAAAGATTCTTTCTTGGAGTTTTAAAAGTTCTTTCTTAAGGTCAGTAAGAAATAAATCTTTCCCATTCACTGACTGATGAGGAATTAAATCTAGCTAATTTATGGGAGGAGCTGAAAAGTAAGATTTCTTATTTAAGGTATTAGCTGTATTCTTATTTAACTGCAAATGCTTGAAACAGTCCATGAGAAACACCAAACCAAATAAACAAATTTAGGAAGAAGCACACCAGAGTCCATTAAACTACTATTTTTGTATGTGCTTGTTCATTCTGATGAAGTTTTTTTTTTTATTTTAAAAGACGAAAGCGCTAAATAAATATTATCTGGTGGATTCTGGTGTGCTTCTTCCTAAATTTGTTTAACTGCAAATGCTGTGAAACTACTGCTGGGGTGTGACTGTATTCAATTTTAGTTTGGATTTCTTTATTTCAGGCTTGGATACAACCATTATTCCTTGATTTTTGCTTTTATTGTTTCTAGTTTGTCTTAATTTGGTTTTACCATGAAGTTTCTTTCTTGGAGTTTTAAATGTTCTTGGCTAAAGTGACTTTTGAGGTGCCCAACCCTAATGTAACTTTGACTTTGGAAACTCCTCCCAGCAGCATCTTATCTCATCTACTTATTTATTTATTTATTTTATTTTACATTTGTTGACAGGGAGAATCCAAATGAATAAATGTCCATTTTCAGCGGAGGCCCAGGGAGAAAAGCTCCACAGTTTGTAAAAATACAAAGGCATATAAAGGCATGTATACATATATAGCATCAATTCACACATACAGAGACAAAGTACAAAACATAACATTTTAGAAGCACATAGAGAAAGAAAATTTTTGGCTGCACATTTTAGATGTACATAGAGAAGAAATATTTTAGTTGCTAATTGTAGTATAAGGACACGTTAGTTGTATGACCAGTGATTTCTACTTGGAATTTTGAGAGTATGTATGATTTGCCAATATAGTTTTCAAGAGTACAGTAGAACTGCTAGTAGATGAGGTTTGCATATAAAGAATTGTAGTGCATGCAGTAAATTAGTATGTAGAGGTTGATAGAGAAGTCCTGAGGTAAAAAGCAAGTGTAGAGGGTCAACCTGGGGGAAGGCATGGGCACTGCCTATTGATAAGAAGGTGTTCCTTTAGTAGTTGTTTAAACTTAATGTCAGAGTTTGCTGAGGTAATATCAGGGGGCAGTGAGTTCCAGATTCTGCCTATGTAGTTAGGAAAGAGGAAGTCTCCTGCGAAGTTGTTGGATCTGGTGATCTTAATTAAGGTCCTGTCACTAAAGTGTAATTGTCTTGGCTTTTCATGTATTTTAAGTAAATTAGATAGTGTTGGTATTTTGTCTGGATATAGTAGGAGTTTCTTTGCAAAAACTAGCTGTTGGAATGTAATGAGACTTTGGAGTTCCAGCCAATTTAGTTGGTATAGTGAGTGGCAATGATGGGAACGGTAGGGAGCATTTGTGGCAAATCTGGCAATTTGATTGTAACATTTGTCTAGTTTTTTAATTTATGTTTTGGTTAGGTTGGTGAAGATGGGGGCGGCATATAGAAGTATGGATATTAGCAGAGTTTGAGCCATGGCGATTTTAGTCTGTTGATTTAGGTATGTTTTCTTTTTGTACAGACTGCCTAGTTTTCTGTGTATGTTTTTGATGGTTTGATTTATATGTAGGTCAAACTTCAGTTTATTGTCAATCGTTACACCTAATAGTTTTGTGTGGGAGTCTGAGGAGATAATGGTGCCATCACTAGACGTAATACTGTCTAAGTTGGATTTATTTGCTTTGAAAATTTGTAATTTGGTCTTTTTTGGGTTCAGTAACAGCTTTTTACTGAGAAACCAAGCCTTAGTGGTTTTGAAGACTTGTTGGGTAGTGGAAAGGAGTGTGAGGGGGTTGGTGGCTGAGCAGACTAGTGTTGAGTCATCAGCATATTGTATGACAGTTGCATCTTGGGTGATCTTATTCAGATCGTTGATGATTGTGTATTGGGGTGACATATGCTATTTTCCAGACTGCTGGAATCTTGCTTTCTATTATTGATCTGTTCGGGAGTATTGATATTGGATAGGCTATCTCATTAGCAGCTATTTGAAGGTATTCAGCTGGAATGTTGCCGCCAGCTAGGCTAGTTGGTTTGAGTTTACTTAATAGTCTTTTTATATAATCTGTGGGAATAGGTTTGAATTGAAAGGTGGAATTGATATTGGCAGCAGGCTTGAAGTTGCTGGTAGTAGGTGTTGTGGGTTGTTGATGAACAAGTTTTGATATGGTTTCTATGAAAAATCTATTAAAGGCTTCTGGAATGTCAGTGCTATCCTTTACAGTGGCTGGTGCTGGGGTACTTGGTCTGCCAGGGTGGAGTAATGTATTTAGTCCTCCCCAGAGTTTTGGGGGGGTTGTTTTGGTGTCTATTTTTGCAAATTGAGAAAATAGTTCCTTTTGTCTAGTAGGATTTGTTTTTTTGCTTCATTTCTGAGTTTTTGGAATTCTTGTTTGGTTGCTATGGTTTTATTGGCTCTCCATTGATGCCATGCTCTATTTCTGTGGGCTATCATAGTTTTAGTGGTACTTGTGATCCAGGGGGCTATTTTAATTTTTTGTTTGCTTGTGCGGGGAGGGGCATGGGTGTTTAAGATGTTTAGGAAGGTAATGTTAAAAAGCTCAACTGCTTCGTCTAATGGGAGGGTCTTTAGAAGATTCCAATTTTGGTATTGTAGTTCAAGTTTGAATTTTGTTATGTCAGAGTTTCTTTTGTTTCTAATGGTCTGGGTTGCAGGTTCGGAGTTGGTGTGAGATTTTAGTTTTAGTAGGAAGGTAGGCTGGTGGTCACTGATGTTGTCTGGTAGCACACCTGCTTGATATAATGTATTGTCATTGTTTATTAGGGTCCAGTCTAGGAGGCTTTCTTTGCTTTTATTATTATCTAGCCTTGTACTGGAGTTAATTATTTGGGAGTAATTATACAGGTTTATGAAGTTGGAAGGGTTGGAGCTAGAGCATGTATGCCAGTCTATGTTAAAGTCACTTAGGATAATTGTTTCTTGGGGTAGGTTTTGATTGGTCCAATGTAAAAGGGCTTCTAGGGCGGGGATGTTACTGCCCAGTGGTATGTATCCTATTATAATAGTTATAGATTTTTTTGTCTTTTAGTTCAAGTTTGGCTAGTAGTAGTTCTGAGGGCATTTGGGGGAGTATAGGAGGGCCAATACTGATAACTTTTAGGTTGTTTTTTATAAAGTAATGCTACACCACCCACTTTTCTGAGGTCTGACATTATGTATTACATTATAGCCTGGGGGAAGGAATTTGCTGTCAGAAGTAGCAGGTTTTAACCAAGTTTCGGTTACGGATAGTAGATTTGGGGGAAAGGTGTCTATTAGAGTATGTAGTAAATGTATTTTATTATTAATGCTACGTATGTTTAAGTTCAGGAAAAGTAGGCTGTTCTTTGGTCTGGAGAGTAAGGTTGAGTTATTAGATGGGGGTGGGGAGGAGGGGGAGTGTGTGTCAGGGTTTGGGCCTGGATTAGGGTGTATGTCACCTGCTAATCTTAGTTGGTGACTGATATGGTCAAGGAGTTTTGATAGCTTAACCAGAATGTGTATGTACATATGTGTAGAGAGTGATTTTTGTGGTTGTTTTGATAAGTGTTGGGGATGCTAAAGGCATTGTGCTGTGATGATAACTACTTGAGGGAATGTGTAGGCTATAGTGTTTGGTGTGGCTGGAGTAGGTGGATGCATGTTTTGATGGGGTGGTAATGGTGGTAGGAAGAGTGATGTGATAGGAGGTGAGGTGATAGGATATAGCTAGTAGTGCAAGGGTGATGGTGTTGATTGCATGCATGTTGAGTGGTTATAGAGGTATGTGTGTGGGAATTAGTGAGAGGAGTGTGTAGGTTGATGTCAATGAGGATAGGTAGATGATGTTTTATTATAAGATCTGATTATCAGCCATAGAACTATAAATGACTATTAAGGGATAAATAATTATAATCACTTGAAATAGTATAAAATATGGTTTTACAAACATTCTTTTAGAGAGAGGAACCAAATTCCTCTTAACATAATCTCTACTATGCCTTACCAATGCCAATTTTTACTAGTACTCTCACTCCTAACTACTCTAACTACTAACTATACTAAGAATAACCCCTCCTCTCTACTCTTACCATCCCTTCCAAACAAACTCTAACACCTTTCCCTGCTTTATCTACAAGCTTTTTAATGTTATTTACAAACCCAATTACTTTCTAGCTAAATATCATCGACTAATTCGTATTAAATATTCAATTCTAAACAACAGAAAATTATTTGACTACCATTGTAAACCTCTCCAATTCAACAACTTTATATTACTTCACTCCTTAATAGATGGAGACATTCACCCTAACCCTGGTCCAAACCCTTCCTTACCCACCACAAACTGCAACCAATACAAGATAATCCCCTTACCTTCAACCAAACCCTCCAAATCACTCTCAATAGCCCATCTAAACATACGTAGTATTTGCAACAAAATACCACAAGTTCATGCCCTTCTAGATGTTCATCAGTTCGACATCATCTGTCTAACAGAAACATGGCTTAAACCCACAATAAAAGATAATGAAATTATCCCCCCATGTTATAGTATATTTCGACAAGACCGCACAAACAAAAAAGGTGGAGGGGTAGCAATTCTCTACAAAGCAGGACTACAAATTAGCAAAATAAATCCTAACCTACCCTCAGATAATAATGCAGAAATAATTATTTCTAGACTGCAGCTTAACTCACACAAATCAAATAACATTATCTGCTCCTATCTTCCCCCAGGTAAAAATCTTAGAATACTAGAAGACATACTAAACTGGCTTTCTTCAAACCTCCCTCAGGAAACCATAATCCTAGGTGACTTTAACATAGACTGGAATTTATGTAGCCGCACTAATCCATCCACCCTGATCAGCCTGTATGGTTTCTCACAAGCTATAAACTCTCCTACCAGAACAAATAAACTTAATAATAAAGAAAGCATCCTGGATTGGATACTAACAAATAGCCCACAACAAAAATATACAACAGGAACCCTCCCAGACGACCTAAGCGACCATTCTCTAATATATATTATCAGACATAAAACAAGTTTAACTATCCCTATTTCAGTCAGAACAACCCGTACCAAAAAACATTTTGACCCCGAATTGTTTCAAACCGAACTTAAGCAATGCAACTGATCACCTCTTAAATCTCTCCCTATAAATGAAGCAGTTAATTACTTCAATACCACTTTCCTAGCAATCTTGGACCATCATGCTCCAATTCGCTCCATAAAAAAGAAAACTAAACCAGCCCAATGGCTCTCAAATCATACTAAGAAACTAATCCATTGTAGAAATAAATCTTGGGCAAAATGGCGTACCACAAAGAATACTACCGATCACCAGACATTTAGACAACAAAGAAACATAACAAAAAAAGCTATCCTACAAGATAAAAATAACTTTTATATCCAATTACAACAAACATCCCTTAAACAACCACAAAAGTTCTGGACTACTATTAACACACTTCTATCCCCAGGCAGAACAGGTACGCCTAATCCACTAGGCTCCAACCCTGACTGCCCAACACAAACAGAAAATGCCTTCAACTCTTTCTTTACTACTTCTATAGTAGAATAAGAATAAGAACTAGTACGTTGAATACCGTGGATATTAATTTTGAAGAACAAGCTAAAGAAATGATGCAGGAATTCCAGAGAAATGGCTACCCGGCATGTGTTATTAACAAGGTTTATAATGAGGTAGTGAATGGGAGAGCAAATAAATATAAACCTGTTTTTAGTGGAGGGTCACACTGTAGTGGAGTATCAAGATGTGGGAATAAAATGGTTAGATATCTCACTACATTTAATTTGAATACTGATGCCGTACGTAATATAGTGGAGAAAAATTGGCCAATCTTAATGGCCATGCCCGAGATAAGATTAATAGTAGGTGATAGGCCATCTTATGCCTATAGGAATTCAGAAACTCTAAAGCAAAAACTCTGCTATAAAGATTTTAGGCAGAAAAACATATAGCTTCAAAGAAGAGCAGGTACAATAAAATGTTATAATTGTACCTGCTGTGATGATTTATATGAAGGTGAGCAGAGTTTCATGCACCCTATCAATAAAGAAGTTTATAATATTAAAGCCCTAACTAATTGTAATGAAACTCAGGTGGTCTATATAGCTACATGCGTAGCTTGTACGTCGTTTTATGTAGGTAAGACCACCAGGAAACTAAATGAGAGGATCATAGAGCATAAATCGGATATAAGGAGGAAAATATTAACAAATGCCTTGAGTAAGCATATTATGGATGAGGGTGAGAGACATAAATTTAAATTTAGGGTTGTGTGTACAGTTGAGATGGGAGTAAGAAAGGGTGATACGAATAATACATTGGAGTTAAAAGAATATGAGTGGATTGTTAGGCTCCAGGCTGATGTGAAGCCTGGCCTTAACAATGCTGTTAGCTTAAAGCCTGTATTGATGAAAAGACAAAGAGAGAGTATTTGATTTTAATTAGTATAGTGTATTAATTTTAGTAAGACATTTATATGTGTATATGTTTATATGTCATATTTATGAGTGAATGTTTTGTATGTATTTATTAATGTGATTTATATTTTTGAATATAGTTGGAATGTTTAGATTTAATTAAATATGTCTGGAAGTTTTAAATTGTTGTATTTTAATTACCTAGTTCTTTAAATTTTAACTAATGGATAGGTTTGTTAGACTGGCTGAAACATGTGATTAATTGAGTCTCCTATTTAAAGTTTGAAAAGGATGTTGTTATTATGTACTGATGAAGGATGTTGGCAATATCAGTTGGTTCTGTAATTTTCGTGCCTTTGTGCTGTAACTCAGAGCAGATCTGGGTGTTGCCATCTAGATTCTTGACATAGCTATAGAATACTTTGTGGTTGTCCTTGGATTTAGTGGTGATTTTGTTTTTGTAGCTAGCTTTGGAGGATCTTATAAGGGATCTCAGCTTCTTACTGAGGTTGACCAGGGAGCTCCTCCTCTCATGGGATTTTACTCTCTTTTGCAACAGTTTCTTCCTTCTGTTGTACAGTTTGTTTATGGCAGGGGACCACCAGATTGGCTTCCTTTTTTTGGAGGATAGCATCTTGGTTCTGTTTGGGATAGCACGATCCATGCACTCATGTAAGTGCTTATAGAGCGCGTTTGTGTGGGATTCAGCAGTGTAACTGTATTGTCCATCTGCATGGGTGTCATGAAGTTCACCACTTCTGTCTTAAGAAGCATGAAGTTGGCTTTGGATACATTTTTTACTGTGATTTCCTTAATGGGGGGTGGGGGCGGGATGTGGATATCAAGGGTGATAAGCTTATGGTCGGATCAGACCAACGAGGAGTTGACTTCAGGTGTGGAACATAAACAGGTAACACAGACAGCACTGACCATGAAACCTATATCTGAGTCATACTGACTCAGTTCAAAAGCCCATAAAGCAAACCTCTACCCAATGCAGCATCCTAGTCATAGGTGACTCCATAGTGAGACACACTGATACAGAACTCAGTAAGCTGTGCAAGGACAGAGTCACAATCTCTTGCCTATCAGGTGCCATCATGCATGCAGTCAAGTCTTTGCACCGCAAGTACTTATATGACACAGCCATAGTGTATGTGGGTATAAATGACTTGAGAATTACCTCCCTGGACCATAAGAAGAGAGATATGATGGAGCTTTCAGAATAAGTGTCTGCTGCAGGTATGACCCTAGCCTTGAGCAGCATTCTACCACCACCAAGAATGATGCCACAGGATGAAGAAAATATCATTGATTTCAACCATTGACTTAGCTTCTGCTGTCATTCTAAGGAGATATAATATAGATCAGCCTGAGATGAGATGGTAGACAGTCCTAACTGCTTGCCAGGGATGGCCTGCACCTATCCCCCTAAGGCTTTCATACATTGGCTAAAAAATCTTTTAGGCAGTGTCAGTCTTCTAAAGTTTTCAACATAAAAAACAGAATCTGAATAACATAAATGTATTACTGCTTAACACTATGAGTCAAAACAAAAAACTCCATTCCCTACAGCCACCCTTTAGCCTGTAAAACATTGATATGTGCATTGTCACAGAGATCTGGTTCAAAAGCAGAGAAAGTCTTCCATTAGTGCAGGGTTTCAATGCCTACCACATGTTCAGATCCACTGCATTAGATGATGACACTAACGGCGGTGGTGTATACTCAACTTATAGACTTGTTAAAGAAGATAATGACCTGGAACTCCCCCATATCCAACTAACTATTAATAAAACTCCTCCTCATATCATAGCCAATGATAGGCCCCCATCTATGTCTTCCTTAGCCCATACTTAACCAGTATGGAGTCCTGATGCTTTAAACCAAACACCCTTCTCCTAAGAGAGTTTAAACCACTCCATTTAATGAGAGACTTATACATCCTCAAACATTTATGACCAGAAATTTCTGGACTTCATCAGTACAAACTCTCTGGATCAGTCGGTCTGCGTTCCCACCAGGTGCAATAAAATCCTGGACTTAGCCCTTACCATTATGGGGAAGCTTTTCTCTCTACCAATTGTAACTCCCCCCTTAGTCAAACTGGACCACAAATCAGTCACATTTGCCTTAAGCATGAAGCCAGCAGCATCTGTCAGTATTTGGGCATTCAGATATTATGCCGAGGCTAATTTACTAAAACTCACTGGTGACCTGGCTAAATTCAAAAGCCCCTTCCATATTGATGACTTCAGTGCTTATGTGGAATCCTATACTGAGAAAGTCTAAGTGCATGTAAATAGCTGCATTGATGCATCTGTCCTCCTCAGAAGTAAATCCAATTCCAGTTTAAAAATGCACCCCTGTAGTGGAACCCTAATATAAACAGGCCTTATACTAAATGAAAAAAAAAATCTCATTGTATATAAAAATAAATTTTATTCTCAAGATACCAGTAATGCTCTTCTAAACTTAATAAGGAACTCTGAACTATGATCTAATCAACCAAAGCCAGATATGAGGTAAAATAGCTACATGGGCAAGGAAAAATCAAAAAAAGGTATTTAACTATGTTAGAAATTGCATAAACAATGCCCAGCACTGAGCAAAGCTAATAGTAAAGGATATCACTTACTCTAACCCAGAGGATATTGCCAGTATACTAGCAGACAAACTTTTTTCAAATGTCACCCCTCCCCCTTTTCCACTCCTGTATTCCCATATCACATACTTGTATCTGCACCACTCATCTCCTAAGACCACGTCCTCAAGGCACTATCCAAGCCCAAGAACATGATTTCTTTGGGGCTGGATAATATATTAGGTTGCCTAAAGTTTAGCCTGAAACTTGACTTGTCAGACTCCGACGCAGGTTATTCATCACCAGCCTCCAAGCAGGCCTCATGACAGATGAATGGAGGACAGCAACAGTCTTTTATTTGCATCAAGATGGGGGTATCAAAAGACCTCAGTATTTATATATCCATAAGCTTGACCAGCTCTAAAGTTAACATAGACTAGGATGGAGACCTGGAGGTTGACCACAAGAGTTCAAGGGCTCTAGCACCTCAGGAAGAAGCGTAAACTAGGTGAAGCTGAAGAAAAATGGCAGCACCGTAAAACAGCATGTGTGAGGACTACAGAATAGTTATGCAGCTGAACCAGGTGTGAAAATAAGGTACATAAGGAAAGCTGGTGATGGAATACAGCAGTCCAGCAAGTCATCAAAAGAAAGAAGGAGTGCAAGAAAAACTGAAAGTTAGAAAATACAAACCAGACCACAGGAAATAATGACTGGCTTAAAAAGAGGCTAAGAGACCAATTGCAATAGCAAAGAACAAGGCATCAGAGGTAGTCTATCAGCTTCTAGAAAGTGACTCAGTAGATAGCACAAAGAAACTCTATGGTTGCAAGGCGATGACAAAAAGACAAAGAAGATAGTCATCAGACACCCTTCAAAAGGGATGCCAGCAACAATCTGCTCACCAGTCCACAGGACATAAAAGACAGCTAGAATGAATACTTCCAGCAACTTCTGACTGAAGAAAATCCCACCAAAGCTGTACTGCCCCAGACATAGCCTAAAATGAAAGAAGAGGAGGAGCCCACCACAGACAAAATAAGACCAGCACTAAGGAAAATGAAGTCGAGGAAAGCAGCAGGCTGAGTCGAGGTCGAGTTGGGTGAGGTAGGGGAGAAATGGCTTCAGAGGATAATCACAGCAGTATGGAGATAAGGGCATATCCCAGATGACTGGAGAATAAGCATACTAATGACAGTGTACATGAACAAAGGGGACATTCAGAACTGTGGGCAGTATACAGGTATCACACTGCATGAAGGTTCTGGAGAGGGTGATTGATAAATGAATACAAAGAGTAGTAGAAAGTAAGAAGGGAGATGATTGGTCTGGATTTGGATCAGGATGTAACACAACCAACCTGATGTTTGCAGTGAGTCAGATAGTTGTTAAGACATTAGACATGAGGAAAGAGTCCAATTGGGCATTCCTGGACTTGGAGAAAGCAGATGACAAGGATCAAAGAAAGCTGACTTGGATCATCCTGCAATGGTTCAAAGTCCCGGAAACATTGGTATAATTAGAGTAGGCTATGTACAAGGACCCAGTGACTCAAGCATGAACAATGGTCAGTTAAACAGAGGAGTTACCAATGGAAGCAGGTGTGCATCAGGATTCACCTTTGAGTCACTGCTGTGACTAAATTAGCCAACAGGTTGGAGGAGACTTATCAACAAAGCTGCTGTATGTAAATGATGTGGCATTACAAGCAGACTCTGAACAAAAACATCAGCCATTGTTAGGGGAATGGTAGCAAACTGTGTACAGACAAGACAGTTGTCATGGCAGCAAACAGAGGAATTAGAAGACTGAAAACTGGATAAAAGGGAAATAGTGGGACAGGTTAACATCTTCAGGTATCTGGGAATGGTGGTTGAGGAGACGGGAAGTCTGAGTAAGAAGGTCAAGGTTAGAATCAGAGGGGCCACAACCAGTTGGTACAGAGTGTCAAGGGTAGTGTGTGACAGACACATGCCAAAGAAGCTGAAAGGTAAGGTGTACAAGACAGAAGTGCAACCAGTGCTACTGTAAGGTACATACAACTGGCAGTGAAGTCAGAGCAGATAAGGAAGCAAGGGTGATGAAGGTAAAGTACCTGTCATGGGTGTTAGAATGCACACTGGGGGACAGATGAGGACATGAGGACATTAGAGCCAAAGTCCAAGTAGCTCCAACTGTAGAGAAGGTCAAACAGACCAGATTATGGTGGTTCGGGCACATGTGCAGGAAAACAGAAGACAATCTGGTGAAGAACATTTGGGACAGACAGGAAGAAGGTGTCGCTTGTCTGGTCAGGATAAAACAGATGAACATTTGTGGGTTCTGTTCAAGCAGTTTTAGTACACACAAACACATCAGGAATGAGGCTTTGTAACTTATACTTAAATAAACTTATAGGCTGACTACCACACTCATACATGTTAACACTGTGGCTGTTCTCTCAAAATGGCACTGCTGCCTGCACATGCTCAGTATTTATATGCATGTGCTATATCTGGAAATGCTTCTTAAAGGTACATACACATGCTCTGATCTACATCCTCCCTCTCTGAAAAATAGTGAGTCCAAAAACCAGCACGGATGCACCACCACCACAGAAAAAAATATATCCACAAAATGAATCCAACTGTATTAAAACGAGTCCAACTTTTTAAAAATGATAAAACCAAGTGTGCACATTCAGGAAAAAACAAGTATTCAAAGAGTGAACACATTCAGGATAAGCACTTTCGGCCGTAACCTTCTTCAGATCCTGTTTTCTTCCTGGTAGATTTTCCAATTAAAAATGTAATCCACCTATCACAGGTTTCTCTAAGAACCAACGCCTTCATTTTCATCCAATCGAGAGAACAACCAATCAGATAAACATAAGGAAACCCGC
This sequence comes from Protopterus annectens, assembly GCF_019279795.1. Classification (NCBI taxonomy): domain Eukaryota; kingdom Metazoa; phylum Chordata; order Ceratodontiformes; family Protopteridae; genus Protopterus; species Protopterus annectens. The sequence goes on from NC_056743.1 coordinate 20,530,220, forward strand.
CTTCCAGTCTATCCAATTAACGGCGTTTACCATTGCTTCTTCCTTTAAGTACAGGTTTCAGTGGATCCATCACTTTTAAACCTGGACTATGGTCTGCCCTTAAATTTATTATCCAGTTAACCTCTGTTATTTCAGTTTTGTTACAGATATCCTCCTCTTTTATCTTCAAATAATATTAGTAAAGCTTTAAACTTAAAGGAATGTGAAGGGTATTGTATTAGATGGTTAGCCAAGGCAATAGTTTTGATCCGATCACGAATATCACATAAATGCCATATAATTCTTTCTTTAAACATGCAAACTGTTTTGCATACATAGTAGGCTGTACATATCTGACAGGTAGCTATATACACTAGATGTTTCGTGTTCCAGTTGGCCTATTTTCTGAAATAGTATTTCTTATTAGTAGTAGGGTGACTAAAGACATTTGAAACATCAATGTAAGGACATGCCTTGCATCTTCCACACTTAGTGGTGCCTTCTTTGCTGTCAGATGCTTGTTGCTCTAATGGAAAACCATCTTTTTCCACAAAGACGTCTCTTGATGTTTTTCCTATTCTTAAAAATAAATCTAGGTGTTTCTCCCACTATACCTCGTATTTTCTCATCTTCAATGAGTACTGGCCAAAATTTCCAAATTACTTCACACACTTGCAAAGTATCTGTGGGGAAGGTCAACATGCATCCCAGTGTTTGAGGGTAGTTAGACATAGCATTCTTTGAACCTATCCGATCTGTTTTATGGGAAAATAGAGTCTACCTTTTCCTTTTCTAATAACCTGTATGGATAAAGTATCCATCTGTGTATCTCTATTAGAGTAGCCTCAGATGAGTTTTCAAACTCTGCTGCTCTGCCTGTAATTCATTCTCCTGAGTACATAGTCTTGAGATATGGGTCACTTGGTTCTCAAAGATGTTGTTGAAAACATGCCTGGGATGCATGCTATTTTTATGCAGATAGTGATTTATCCAACTGCCCTTGCAAAATATAGCCATACCTTTCCCTTCAAGGGGGTCCAGGCGTAGCTTTACATCCAAGAATTCAACTTCTTGTTTGGAATAACTCATCTCAAATTCTAGGAAAGATATAGTATGATTCAAATACATGACAAATGTCATCACCAGCCCGAACCAAAAAGATGTCATCCACAAAGCAGGCATAAAATGCAAGATTCTTGACCCATGGGTTAACATTGTTGAAAACATGTTCTTTTTCCCACTGTGCTAATACTAGGTTGGAATAATTATTAGCACAGGGGGTCCCCATAGCAACTCCTTATCATTGCCAATAATACCCATTTCCATAAACAAAGATGTTATGTTCCAAAATCAGTTCAAGCAGTACACAAATCTGCTCTGTATTTATATGCACATGTTACATCTGGAAATGTTTCTTAGAGGTACATACACACACTCTGATCTACATCCTCCCTCTTTGAGAAATAGTCCTTATATGAAAGGACAGTATTCAATGATATGCAATTTACACAAATGATCTTTTGACATGCAATTATACAGAACTAACTATTTGACATGCAATCATACAAAATTAGACACATATAAAAGAATCATGTCCAGGTTGCTGTGTATTTTACACTAGGTCTAGAAATACGACCTGCCCATGTAACACAAAATTCAGAATTGGATTTATTAACAGGGACTGTCTTCAAGGAATGTTCAACTTTGGGGACATCTGGGACATCATCAGTAATGGGAATGGATACTGTGACATGTTCTTCGGTAAGAACATTGTCTGGGTTGCTCTGACATCTAGAGTCTGTATCACAGATACGATGCTGTAATATAATTTCTGATATAGGAAGAAGATGTATGCAGTTTCTCCTGTACTCTATACCCTCAGATTCCACTAAGTAGGATCTTGGCTTGGTACATATACCTCTCACTTGGCCAATTCCATCAAAGCCTTTCGCCGTTTGCATCCTCACTGTCTCTCCTTTTAACGGACGAAGAAATCTGCCCATTTTATCATAGCTTGACTTCTATGAAGAATGCTTTATAAAAAGTTGGGCTTTGATTGCTCTGTTGTTTTTAGCATTAGGCACCAACAAACTAGATCTGATTGGCAAGGTTGTTCTGGTTTGCCTAGATAGAAGTCTTTGAGCAGGCAGACCTAGTAGATTGTCATGGGGTATATTTCTGAAAATGAGTAAAGTCAAGAAGATATCTGTATTGTCATGCTTTGATCTCTCCTGTAATTGCTTTGCACTCTATACTGCACATTCAGCAAGGCTGTTCGACTGAGGATATTCAGGACTGCTAGTAACATGGATAAAGTCCCACTCTTTAGCAAATCTCTGAAACAATTGACTGGTAAACTGAGAACCGTTGTCCAAAATAACTTTGTGTGGACTACCATGGACTGAAAAATGATGTTTCATCTTAGTAATAACAGTACTGGACATTAGGTTAGGTAGCAAATTGATCTCAAACCATTTCGAATAAGAGCATACCAACACTAAGTAACATTGACTCTTCCTCTCAAATATATCAGTTGCTACTGTTGACCAAGGTAGTTCAGGAATTTGGCTTAGCTGAAGTGGCTCTTTTTGCAAATGCAGCTTAGTACCATTGCACAGTGAACAAGAAGAAAGTACTTTATCAATGTCCTTTGCTAGAGAAGGCCAAAATATTAGTCCTCTCCTCCTTCTTTTGATAGAATCAGAGCAAGGGTGGCCCCAATGTAAAATTTGAATGTATTCATGCTGTAAGAAAGTAGGAACAATAACTTTTGGACCTTTGCAAATGATATCATTTTCCATCAACATCTCATCTCTGTATGGAAAGTAAGGTTGTACTTCTGGTGGTACACTGGACTGCTTTGACCTCCATCCTACATTGATGAAGTGGCTGTGCTTTTGCAAAATTGGATCAGTCTTTGTAAGATCTCTCAGCTCATCAAGTCTCATGGTTTAAAAATTATGCACTTCCATGACATCAAAGTCAAAAGTCTCTACATCAAGCTGTTCCATAGTATTTCTGGGTGATCTGGATAAGGCATCAGCCAGATAAAGAAGTTTACCCCTTGTATAGACCATTTTGAAATTGTACTTTAGTAATTTGAGCATCATTCTTTGTAGTCTTGCTGGAGCGGAATGCATATGCTTCTTTAAAATAGTGATTAGTAGTTGGTGGTCAGTTTCTATCTGATTGCTCTGCCATAAATATAATCATGAAACTTTGAACATGCAAACACAATTGCCAAACGTTCCTTCTCAATTTGAGCATACTGCATCTCATTTTGGGTAAAAGTTCTAGATACATAAGCAACGGGTCTGCCCTCTTGAAGAATAAATGAACCAAGACCGAACTTTGAAGTATCAAAGGAAAGATGTTTGTCGACATCATACTATCTTAATGTAGATGGGTTAGCAATTTGCTGTTTGAGGTTATCAAGTGTTTTCTGGTGTCGTTCTAACTGTGACCATTCGACATTTTTGTGTGTCAGCTCTCTTAAAGGTGCTGACAACTCACTAAAGTCAGGGATAAGTTTGCCCAAATAGTTAACCATACCAAGAAAACACTGTAGAGCATGGATATTGTCTCTATCTGGCATCTCAAGAATGGCTTCTTGCTTGGAAGGGTCTGGTCATAAGCCTGTATTGTTGAATAAATCACCTACATAAGTAACTTCTGGTAGTCTGAATTTGCACTTCAGAGGACTGATCTTTAAATTCACTTCTTGTGCTCTGTTCAGTACTTTCCTGAGGTCTCTATCATGCTCTGCTTCACCATTACCTCCAACCATTAAATCATCAACTATTATTGTACACTGGTAGCCTGAAAAAAATTGCTCCATTGCATACTGAAAGACTTTGCTGGCAGAATTTATTCCAAAAGACATCCTGAGGAATCTGTATCTACCAAATGGAGTACTGAATGTAGTCAGTAGTGAAGATTTGCGATCAAGCATCACTTTGCAAAAATGAACTTTTTGCATCTAAGACAGAAAAACAGTGGCATTTGGCATGGGGGTTGCAATTTCCTTGACTGTACACATAGGATGATGAGGTCTTTTTAATGCCTTGTTCAAGTCTCTTGGGCCAATGCATATTCTGATTTCATCTGAGTTTTTCTTATGGGCAGCTACAATGGAAGATACCCACTCAGTGGGTTCTGTGACTGGACAAATCACACCTCGCTGCACCATTTTGTCTAAGTGAAACTTGCTGGCCTGACCACTGGACTGACCTCTGAGTCTAACCTCATGGAAGTTCACCTAGCCTGTCATCGAACACATCAGCATACTCTGCAAAAACAGCATCAGTAAAGCTGGAACTGGGACATGTGCTTACATGATGTACTTCTTTGGTAAAAGAAAGCAGTTTCATTCTCAAACTGTCTCTGAGACCTAATAATGACTGCACAGGTTTTCTGACTACATAAAATTGTAAGCTCTAACTGTTCCTAGCTGAACAACATGAAAGCATTACTGAGCCTTCGGTTTGAATCTCTTCACCTCCATAAGCAACAAGTTTTGCACAACTGACCAAATTAAGTTGCTCACCAGCCCTCATTTTAGCAAATATTTCTGCTGACATTACATTACACTTTGAACCAGAGTCTGCTTTGAACTCTGTGGGTTTACCATTGATCAGGACAGTACAAAATACTTCATTCTTTGCCAATAAATCTACTGCATTAACATTTTCACTGACCACTGATTCACCATCTACATAGAAAGTAGGGTTGCAGCTTTCTACATGATAATCTTGCCCTTTTGAGTGACCTTTCATAATAACTGAATGAGGTTTGTTTGATTTACAAAACATTTGAAAATCGTTTCATTTTTTACACTTGTGGCATTGCTGACCAAATGCTAAGCACTTCTCTCTTTTAGACTTATGGTTGGAACCACAATTACGACAGTTAACAATAAAACTTGACTTGGGTTTTGCTGACTCACTCTTATAATGTACTGAGCATGTTCCTTTTACTGAACTAATCTTGGAACTTGCTAGAAAGCTCTGGGTTCTCCCTGCCACACCCACAGGGGTTGCTGCTGCCATGCGTTTAGGCCTGTTTCTGCTTGCCATATGTTGTATGCTGTCTCCATTTGCTCTAGAGGCAGTTGAAACCATGCTTTTATCACTTGCAAGCATATCTGTGTGCCTTTCTGTAAACTTATGGGTCTGACAAATCTTTATGGCTTTGCTTAATGTTAAATCACTGTCACGAAGCAAAATCTTTCTCCCTGCAACACTATTAACACAACACACAAGCCTGTCCTGTATTACCTCATCTTTCAAGTCATGAATTCTGCACATTTTAGCTTTATTTCTCAAGTCAGTGATATAAACTGCAAAAGTTTCACCTTGCTTTTGGTCTATTGTATAAAGTAAGTGCCTCTCTAATGTAACATTTGTCTGGGGGTTGCACGTTTCTCTAAATTTACATTTTAAGTACTCAGGGTCTTCCCTTGATTCAGCTGGTACCACAGGATAATGGTTTGCCCCCTCTCCTGCATATACTTCTGGTGCATACACAAATGAATGCTCTCTTTCAATAGCTTTTGACCCAGCTAAGTTAAGCAAAATGAATGCCCTTGTATGTGCATCTTTGTCAGAAAAAGCTGCTTGTATGAAAATATTGCAGTCCTGTTTGAATACTCTCAAATTCTCTGCTATATTATGATCAAACACAAGTGGACTTGGTCTGCAAAATGCCTATACCATATCAACACACAGTAATGAAGGTGCTTGAAATTATGTATGGACATACACACATAAATATATAAGCTAGAACTTTATGCCAGTACTAGTGATTATGCCCAATAGCACAAGAGACTCTTAGAAATAACTGCAGTTTGCCAAATAAGTCTCTGTAGAACAAAAATACTTTAAAATCGCTGTACTTTATGAAACCACTCCTTATCACTGTAAGAAATACTTTGAAATGACTGTACTTTGTGAATAAACTATACACAATAGAAAAAGCTCAGAGTAAGAAACACATCAAGATGAATGCATTTTACAAATAATTGTACACAGCACAGAAACCTTTCAAAATGGCTGCACTTTGCAAAATAACTCTATACAGTGTAAGAAACACTCTGAAATAGAGGCTTTCTGTAAATAAATGCACACAGCACAAGAAACTTTTTAAAATGGCTGTACTTTGACTGCACTTTGCAATATAACTGTACTTTGCACACAGCAAACTATTTGAAATAATTGCACCATAATAAAGCACACACTCTACAAACACTACACACACAGATACTTTGAACAACTCTAGTTATACTTTGAATGGCTTTGGTCAATACAAAATAGTAGTTTGGGCCCAGACATGATCTTTTACTAAAAGCATGCAGTTGCCTTGCTCCTTAAGCTTAATTTGCCCTTTTATTGTACTTATTATGCCCTTTTAATCTCTTATCATACTCATTATACTTTTCTTGTGCCTGTTTTACTTTAAACATGCCCATTATACAAATCAAAGGTAATTCTGAGCCCCATATGAATAGTTTTGCTAGTTTTATCAAATATCATGGTTTTGAACATGTTTAATTAATAATGCAGTTTGTGCCTTTTGTTTGCTTAATAATACATTTTTGTGCTACTCGTTTGATTGATAATGCGTTTTCTGCCTTATAAATGCACCACTTCATTTTATTTGCCAAATAAATAATTTCTGTAGTTTTCTTTACTTTTAGCTTGTTTATGGCCCTTTTTCATTTGTCTGTGCTCTGTTTCACTCAACCTGCATAGTCTGCCTTCACCTTCAACTCTGCACCTCATGCCTTGAAGAAGTTGTTCTTCTAATCCCAGTTCTGACACCATTTTGCTGATCTGGTCAGGATAAAACAGATGAGCATTCGTGAGTTCTGTTCAAGCAGCTTTATTACACACAAACATATTAGGAATGAGGCTTTGTAACTTAAACTTAAACTTATAAACAGACTGACTACCACACTCCTACATGTTAACACTGGCTATGCTCTCAAAATGGCACTGCTGCCTGCACATGCTCATTATTTATATGCACATGCTGCATCTCAAAATACTTCTTAAAGGTATATATCTGATCTAAAGAAGGTAACAGGAAACAAGGGTGCCCAACAAAAAGATGTATTTTGTAAGTGAAGACCTGCAACAGTCAGGCATGACTGTCAAAAAGGCAAGAAAGTGGCACCAAATGGAGAGAAATGGCAACAGTTGATGCATCACCCTGACCCCATACAGAAAAATGGGAAAGGGGGGGTTGTTGATGATGATGATGACAACAATGATGAAGTCTGACAAGCCTTATTTGTAAAGGCTATGGATAGGAACATTATGGAATTAATAAATAAGGACATAAGTAACCAAGCAAGTGTGGATTCATCAAGGGAAGATCCTGCCTATTTAAGCTGGTTGACTTCTTTGAGATGGTTACTGAAGCAATGGATTAGGGCAAATCAGTACAGATCATATTCCTAGACTTTGCAAAGGCATATGAAACCATCCCTCACTCAGGCATTGTAGATAAACTCTCCCAGCTAAGTGCCAATCCCTATGTAACTCATTGGACAGCAAATTAGCTCACAAATAGAATGCAGGAAATTAGGGTTGGTGTCTCTAACACCTTCTCAAAAGGAAGGTTCAGTCCTTGTGACACTGCTCATTGGTGCTTACCTCCCAAAGGTCAAAGTAAATGTTAAGGGTTTGTGGATGACCAAATTTGCAGATGACTATAAACTTGGTATCATCATAAACTTCCCAGAGGACAGCAAAATTCTCCAAGAGGGTGAGTATTTCTATGACTGTGACTTACTGTGTGGAACTTGATTGTTGTTGGTGGATGTGTGTGTGTGTGTGTGTGTGTGTGTGTGTGTGTGTGTGTGTGTGTGTGTGTGCGTGCGTGCGTGCGTGCGTGTGTGTGTGTGTGTGTGTGTGTGTGTGTGTGTGTGTGTGCATGTGTGTGCGTGTGTGTGTACTGCAATGTCCTTCGCTGTGGATGAAAAGGGTATTCTGGCAGCTACCTGGTTAATGCACAAACAATGAGAAATTAGCAAATGGATTATCTAGTCACCTGCCATTTGTACAGAGATGCACTTTCCTGTATTGTAATGATGTTGACTTGTCTTATGCAACCCAGTAACTTCAGGCCATGGCTGGTCTTAAGATTAAGGGAACTAAGTAGCAGTCTAGGCTCCATTTGGCTCGCAGAGCTCTTCTGGTTTATGTTTTTATTTTAAGTAAAGCAATAATTAAATAGATAAATAAGCAAATTCCCCCCGGTGCCTATGATCAAAGTAACCATCACTGCAGATCTGTTTGAAGATTTGTTGTGCACCTCACCTGATATTTCAGTTTGTGATCTTTTCACAACCTGTTGTACTGGAAATTCAGTGTACAATGATCATGGCTTATGCTTGTATGTGTGTATGTGGGCATTGCAGTAAAATATATATGTCATTTTTAATATAAGGTGGAACACGCTGGAGTACTGTCCTGTGAGCTATATTGCAAAAAATGAAATAATGTCTCTCTAAGTTATGAGATCTTAGCTGAAAAAATTCCTTTTTAACAGAATCCACTCCCACTCCTTACAAAGTGCAGGGTGCACCTACATAAGAAATAAAGCAAGCAATACATTTTCTTGTTTCGTTTTTGACATCTTTCAGATATGAAATAAATAAAATTAAATTAAACTGTCTTGTTTAGATGTAAAGTGTAAGCCTATACATTTTCATTCAAGGAACAAGCACAAATCCAGGATCTGGTTTAGGGATTTATGTCTTAGCACTTCTATGTTATTTTGATTTCTGTTCTTAGACTTCAAATAATTTAAGCACCAGGTTCATCTTAGGTTTAGTATGGACTTCCCTGTAAACAATTGGAAAATGAACTGAATAAATTGGCTAGCTGTGGTGAACATGTCAAAATGATCAAGGTATGTAAGGCAATTAAAATTATAACAGACTTAAAGCAAATGTGGTTGGGTGTTGGACATCCTGGACCCAGTACTAGCATAGAAAGGTAGCTTTTTCTTTCTTTATTTTTTTCTTAATGATTGCTTCAAAATATAAAGTAAAGTGGAACTGAGACCTGAACACATTTCAGAAGCAACCATGATATGACATCTTCATTCACTGAAAAGAAATTGTTAGAAACGTATAGTGTTGTTGGCTACAACTGCCTACAGAAGGAATATACAATGAAAAGAGTGATATACATTGAAATGACCTGGGGTTGGTAACATTACGAGACTCAAAGCGAAACATGTAGTGTGGCATGGATGGACAGAGCCCACAACACTCCAACTTAAGTAGTGCTCTCGTACTGGAGAACAAGTCAAGAGCAGGATGGAAGTCAATGGATGATGCCAGCTGTCCTGTCCTGTGGGGGATGAGTGGTGGTTCTGATTAACTGTATCTGTTACTGGCAAGTAGAAGTTCAGATTATGGAAAACAGCCAAAAACAGGGTTATTGGGTTGGAGCTAGCAAGCTGGTGATGACAGCCTTTATAGTGTGTAGCTGATATCACACATGAGTAGGATGTAGTGTGCCATTGCAGTGATGTAAGTACTCATGTCAGCCACCACTGGTTAGGGCCAAACAGGAAAATGTCCAAATCATCTGTGTCTAGATGACGCAGTGAAAGGGGGGGATGATGTGTAGTTCTCTGGCCTGAGGACAATCAGGGTTGAGTCCTGAGACATACATGGCACAGGACTTGGAGGTCAAATCAGACAACTGGGGAGAAGGCATCCTTTACCACTTCAAAGATAAGCAAATGGAAATGATGGAGACATGGGCCAAAATTCCTCCATGGCTGCTGAGATAATGTCCCTCTCTACTTGGTTCACCTTCCATTTAGCAGCATATGAGGTATAAGGTATTGGGGGACTTGGAGAACTTATGCCCCATAGGGAGAGGAGAGATAATGGTTGTCAACACTGGGAAAAACATATAGTATAAAAACAGAGACTGTGAAAAAGCACTATGGAAATAATATCTATGTTTGTATAAAATAGATTATATATATTTTACTTCCAGTTTATGGACTGGTCTATAAAAGATCCTAATTTAACCATGACTTCAAAGTAAAATTAATAAAAATAAATGATATAACTGAAAAACTGACAGATATATAAAAAAACTCAAAAAAGCAGCATGAATGCTTAACTTACAACAATAATATTTTACTAATATTAAAGCATAAGCCATTTATGTGAATAAAGAAGATAGAAAAATACTTGTAATCGGATTAGATATAGAAAAAGCCTTTGATTCCCTCAACTGGGAATATCTATTTAAAACTTTGGCATTATTTGAATTTCCTCCTCCCTTAATCTTATTACTAAAAAACATATATATTAATAACAGCCTACATTAAATAGGTTCATAGGTTCATAGGTAGGTACTAGGCTATTGGCCTGAGGGCATTTATAAGCCTAGCCAGAGTGTGTCGGCTTTCGCCGCCCCATTGATTAATTAACTGAGCCTCTGTCAAGCAGAGCAAATGAAGTGATCCCAGGGGTGTATTTTCTGTTACTCATCCACTCATCAAGGCTTCTCTTATAGGTTCATAGGTTAGTACTAGGCTAACTGCCCTTGCGAGCCATTTTAAGCCTAGCCAATTATCCTTTGTGAGACTCAAACCCTGTACCTTGTGTTTGTAAGGCAAACACCTTAGCCATTAGGCCACCCTCCCAAAAACTTGAAGAGTGTTAGTGAGGGGCTCTGCCTAATGTAGTTAGGAATTTTGTTCCCAAGCATGGGGAGTCTCTGTGACAGGAATCTATCCCTCCAGCATGTTCTATTTATTGTTGTGGTGAGGTTTAGCTCACTAGAGCACGTGGCTCGCAGTGACTTGGATTTCTTTAGGTGGAGCATGTCCATCAATTCTGAGTTGGACATGGCTTTGTAAGTCAGGCAGAGATCACCTCTGAGTAAGCGATATGCCACTGAGTACAGCCGGAGTTTTTTCAGTCGGGCTGCATAGGACATATGTATGAGGCCAGTAATCCTCTTGGTGAGGTGCTTTTGTGGTCTTTCAAGCTGTTGGAAGTGTCTTGTGAGGTACATCCCAAATGGGGCATTGTACTCTATGATGGGTCTGATGAATGACGAGTAGAGGGGCACTATAACCTCTATATTTCTAGATGCAAACCCCTTAGTAATTAGATGGGCCACATAGAAGGATTTCCTAACTACTTTGGCAATATGATTGTCAAAGGAGAGATTACTATCTACCTGGATCCCCAGATCTCTTATTACCTCTTCTGTATGAAGGGGGCTGCCGCCTATGTGGTAATTCGTGGGTGTTTTGTTTTTCCCAAACCGGATGACTATGCATTTTTTGGCATTTAGCTTGAGGCCATGACTTTGACACCAGGTGTCTGTCTCAGTAAGGCCTTTTTAGTGGAGGTCCTTTCACCTCAGAATCTATCCATATAACAAAAGGTACTAAACAAGGACGCCCCCTTTCTCCTATTTTATTTGCTTTGGCTATAGAAATACTTGCAGAAATATTACGCAATAGTCCAAGAATAAAAGGAATAGAAGTCTATGACCAGTACATATCTAAAATAATGCTTTTTGCTAATGATATTTTATTAACCCTATCAAACTCCAGAGAGTCATTAGAAGAGCTAGAAGAAGTAATGGAGACATTTTATAAGATTTCAGGAATACAGTTTAATAGATCAAAATCAAAATTTCTATTTTTAAATAAGAAAAAAGAACTACAAGTTACAGATAAATCCATCATAGGAAAACAAGAACTTACTCTAAATTATATAGGAATACTGTTATGCAAAAATATAAACAAAACAATATTAATAGATTATAAAAACATTACTGAAACAATAAAAAAATATAAAAAAGTGGAACAAAATTATATTAACTTTTGAAGACAGATTGCAATTAATAAAAATGGTCTTATTGCCAAAAATACTATATGTAGTATTAGCAATACAGTTAATTCATGAAAGATGCATTCTTAAAGAAATAAACTCATGTTTAATAAAATGTTTATGGTATCCCAAAAAGAATAGAGTAGCTCTAACTAATCACATTAGACCCTGGAAACAAGGAGGACTGAACTTCCCAGAAGTAGAAGCATATATAAAAGCATCTGTGCTTAACACTACAATAGACTGGATAAACCCAAATTAGTTTGCCAACTGGAAAGAATTAACAATGGCTATATTAACAAATGAATTTAATCTGTTAAAAAATGCAATAGTAGACAAATCAAACAAACCCTGGTACATGCTATGCATAAGTATACAATATAATATAACAAAACCTTCTAAAACAACACTGATTAATCATTACATCAATTCCTTTAGAAACTTATCAATGCAAACATAGATCTAAAACTTTGGTTTGACCTTTTAACCCCATTTACCATCACTAAGAACTTTCCTCACAAAATATATAGGGAAGCAATAACCTCCTGGGAACAAAATGGATTATTACGCTGGTTTCAATGTGTAAATAAATTAAATGTTTTAAATATAAATATGATAAAAACTGCTTACAATATTCCAACACAGGACTGGTTAACTTTACAAAGCATTCTAATGTACACTCAAGATTTATGCAGATTAATTAATAATTCTTCATTTGAAGATATTCCAAATCTAATACGTTTTCTGTATGAATTTATATATAATAATAATTTATATATAATAGTTGTAAAAAGAAAAATTCCATTTCAAATCCATATAAAGAGTTAATAACATATAAAACAATTCCCAAACCATCATACTGGCAAAAGGTCAGTCATTGCAGTTAACAGAAGAAATTAAAAGTAACATTTTACTATCAGTTAATTACACCTCTAACACATAGTACTGGAACATATTTAACTAGAAATATTTACATAGAGCATCTTTAACAACAGATAGAATTAAAAAGATCAGTACTACTACGTATGGTTTTGCTGGAGGTGTGAAAAGTCAAATAAAGCAGACTGGATTTATATTTTTTATGAATGTAATAAAATTAAATCATACTGGAATGGAATCAGTCATTTTTACAAGCTTTATTTAATGAATCCTTTACCTTAACTAAAGTATTTGATAATACTAAATGTAAATGAAGGTCCCTACCTGAATAAGACAAATATGTATTTGTTATGGACAATACTTGCTATATCTAGGAAATAAGTAACCAGAAGGTCGAATTCAAATACACCCCCGACCTTGGAAGAATTCTACACTTTACTGAAGACAACTGCATTGATGGAAATAAAAATCAAAGAACTACGAATCTATCCCAGGCCATTGGTAAATAATCCTTGGAAGAAAGTTAAATCTTTGTTGGACACTCTGCAATAATCAATATTGTACCTCTGATAACTGATCCGTTAATTCTATATTTAATAACATAATACAGTGTATATAACTGAAAGTCAGGCTATTGTAAATATTGAATATAGTTGTTTAAAATGATATTTAAAAATATTATGTAAATGTTATTTTAATTGAAAATAAAAATATATTTGAGAAAAAAAAGCATAAATCATGAAATGAGAAGTCAAAATAAAGAATACATAGGAAAATATGCATCTAAATAAAAACATTAAACTTACATAATATGTAAAATCTACAGCATACAATAAATTTTAGACAGGACACTGCATAAATGTGTATCATTTATACATCCACCTATTTTCCAAACTACTTGTCCTGTTTAGGGTCACAGAGGTAACAAACCAAGCATGGCAGACTGGAATTCTTTAACCCTAACAATGTTTTTCAACTCACCCTTTGGAATTTGTTCCATGGTAAAATAAGAGACATAATTCCTTTAATGTGTCCCACATGTGTTTTGGAGTATTCTTTCAGTGTAGTGTGCCTGTCATCCCCCGTAGGTGATGCCTAGGTGATATCCTTACAAGGTGCAGACTAACCCAAATGACATCTTTCAGTACAGGAAAACAATAGCTCTACGGTATGCTGTTCCTGGGTTACAGAGCACTTCACTGTGTCTGGGAGAGTGATCCCATCTATCTTGCAAAGGAATAATGACTACAGGACAGGGTATCATTGTAGAGGAATTACAAGCAAGGTTAGCAAAAACCCAGGAATCGTTCTGAGGAACAGTACACCATGTAACGGGGAAGTGATGCTGCTTTGGTACAGACACCCCAAAGTACTAATCTGCAGTATTGTACTGAGGTCTGAACGCTGTACCTCAGGAAAGCCATCTTACATCTAGTGAAATGCAGAAGTGTAGTGAACTATTAGGCGGCAGCGTGAAACATAATTTAAGAAGAGCTGCTAACAGCTCTGGGGTCAGTTAGCCTCAGGAAAGGAAGACAAAAATATGATCCCTTTATTTAAACAAGCAAATGCACTGGAGAAAGTGGGAAAAGTGAGCTGATGAATCAGACTGAAAAAAGGAGACCATGAAAGAGGGCTAGGGAATGTCTTAGAGGAGAAATAAAGAAGCAGTTCTTCACACAAAATTGGTATTCATATGAATACATTTGCATTTGAAAAGATTTCCTGTAAGACTGTGGACAGCTCAAAGTTTTTGAGGCTCCATTGAAATTATAATGGGATTCATGGTGAATATTATGTTGTTTACTAAAGTGTAGTGACCAAACACTGATGTCACTTAGGTTTTGTGTACTATCAGCAACTGATAATACTATATAGATGTTCCACCATTACTAATGCCATGGAATATTTGAACTACGAAACCAAATCTCCTAAAGGTGTTTCTCTCTTGAAAGTAAAGTTCCAGAAACTTCTCACATAGCCTCTACTCCTTTCACTTTAGACAGCAAACACTAATGTCACTGCACTTAAGTTTAAAACATAGAACACACTTTTGGAATCAATTAATTTTATTTTTATTGTTATACTGTAGTATTAGTTACTGCAGTGATCCCCTAACTGATACATACATTTCGGTAACAATCTCTGGAATTCAGAAAGGCTGGCCATAGTGCAGAAAACCGTAACTCAGCATTGCAGGAAGCAAGAGTCATTCATAGACCGCCCTCCCGCTATAGATTTAATGTGGGCAGCAGTCTTATTAGTAAGGCTGCTTGTAAATGTAGCAGTTCAGGAGAGTGTCCAATGCAAAAGGGCCACACACACTCCTGTAAAAATAAAATGTGTCTGTGTGTGTGTGTGTGTGTGTGTGTGTGTGTGTGTGTGTGTGTGTGTGTGTGTGTATGTGTCTGTATGTCTGTGTGTGTGTGTGTGTGTGTGTGTGTGTGTGTGTGTGTGTGTGTGTGTGTGTGTGTGTGTGTCTGGGGTGAATACAGCTGCATAGAAATGTGTTTGTGTGTGTGTACATGGATGTCCAAATGTGTATAAATATGTGTTGAAAGGAACCTGTAGTACCATAATGTGTAGGCTGGTAGGAAGAATACTAACTTTATCAGGTGTGACAGCACTGTGTTCAGTTCAGAGACATGGTATTTAGCCACTTATAAGATATTTCTCCATGGAGTTTTAACTTGTCAACCCACATTAGCCGACTAGCACTGATGGCGGGAATCTCTTTCAGTCTCAGTGAATGTCTTTACATTCATTGTGCTGTAGATGTGAAGGATTTTGGTTTTGCTGAAAAATTTACTACTGCAGTCTGGAGTACAGTAGCTCAAAACTGTTAGCGTATCTTTCCTGTGGTGTGAAATGCATTCTTTACCACAGATGTATGGTTCTTTCACATAGGTAAATGGTCAGCAAAATATCCAGGCAGAAATTATGAATTTTGGAAATAATCTGGCCTTCCATTTTCTTTATATGCAATTATAATCCTTGAAATACGGTGAAGACTGCAAGATCAGGGATATACCTTACTTTGATTACAACAAGGTACTGCTATAACTTAACTTTTGCTGACAGTGAACCAGTAATTTAAAATGCCACCAAATGGAAAGAAGCCTGTTGAGTGTGCATTTTACCCTTAGACAACAGTGATTATTAAAAGTACTTGCTATTTATAAGCCTTGCTTCTGTCTGTCATTTGTGTATCATTTGTTTGCCACTTGCTTTGCCTTTGTTCGGTTGCTGCTGACAAAATGACCTTAAAGGAAGTGAGCAATGTAGAGCAAGGCACAAACTTGTAGATTGTTCCTTCTGTTCTTCACTAGAAATGAGGGCACTCTACTGAAATTAAATTACTGTGCTTTTATTTCTGTAAAACTACTGCCCTACGCAGTCATAATACAATAAACCTCCACTAAGGGACCTTTCTTGTTACCTGTAAGTAAAAAACACAGTTATAATTATGAGTAAGAGTACCTGTAATAATAAAAAATGCTGAATTGCTGTCCATATTCGATCTCTGGTGTTTCTGACAGCACAATTTTCAGCCCACCACAATGTTTACTGTTGATTACTGTTAAATGACTCTATTCATAACTATTTTCTGCTTCATGCTGTCTCTCCATTGCTCATTTTTCTAACAGCACTGTACCAGAATCTTTTTTTCCTCCCTTCTCAGCCTCCACATCACACATACATATGTACATACATACATGCGCACATACATACATACATGCATACAAGTATTTCAGGCATGGGCAATAATGCCTCTTTAGCCTGACAGTATACCAAAACAGTCATCACA
This sequence comes from Protopterus annectens, assembly GCF_019279795.1. Lineage (NCBI taxonomy): Eukaryota > Metazoa > Chordata > Ceratodontiformes > Protopteridae > Protopterus > Protopterus annectens. The sequence continues at coordinate 20,546,770 of NC_056743.1, forward strand.
ATGCTAAATGTCCAAGTTGTTCTTAAAATCATCTCTGCTAGTGCTTGATTTAATATAATTCCAGGTGTCAGCTACTTTCTCTGAGACTGAAAAAGCATCAAACCTTTTAGTAGATGTAATGCTGTAAGTACAGTTAAATCTCTGAAGTAATTAAACTAATAAACAATTTTAGTAAATATAAAGTACCCAAAACTCCCAACTATCAATAAATCCAGGTATAAATCAACCACATGCTATATTCAGTCAATGAAATAGCTGAAACCACAAGTTCAAGTCTATTTCACTGGTTATGATAAAAAGCAAGCTTTCACACAGTTCCTTGCACTTTTGTCAAGTTTTGAGAACACAGCACTCAATGCAAATGGGAATGAAGGGTGTAACAAGCAGTTTGGGACCTTCATTTTAGATTTGGTAATGCCTGTGCATGAAACCATTGATTTGGGGCAATTGCTCCTTTCTGAAGGGTTAAACATCATATGTTGCAAATGTACATAGTTTTGAGTGTTTGTTTCAAGTTAACAGGGGGTGGTGGTTTTGAAAATGTATTTAGTTTTTTGTTTGAGGGTTTTCATTAATGCAAAAAGTCTTGAAAAATGTGACAAAGGTTCAAATGGAGATAAGAAGAAATAACTGTATAAAAGATCAACCTGCCAAACAGGTAAAATAAAAGCTGGAAATACACATTCAAAAGAACTGTCATGTACAATAGGTGTGAGCAATAGTTTTCTATCATAATGGCTACTCTGTCCATAATATCTTTGAATGTTAATGGCCTTACATGTATAGACAAAAAGAAAAGAATATTGAATTATATTAAGAAATGTAGGATTCACATAGCAATGTTACAGGAGACATGTCTGGATAGAAATGAGTATGTGAATTTGACAGGCAAAGGATTTCAGGATGGCCATTAAGCAGAATATCAGGGATGAAGGAAAAGGGGCATAATACTGATTGCTAGAGGAGCTCCAAAGTGATAGAAGAGGAAAAGGGGGCAATAATGGTAGATTTGCAGTAGTAAGGGGCTATTGGCAAGGTAAGATTATACTGGCATGTATTTATAGCCCACCAAAAAATGCTGTTATGCAGCTTATGAAAAGTGTGGGAGAAATATTCAGCTTTCAGCAGGGAATATAATTTATGTGTGGAGACTGGGACTTGATTTGCAATAGTGAGGCTGTATCAGAGAGACATAGAAGGTAAAACATAACAAAAGTAGGTAGATTTCTAAAAGAAATGTGAAAATATTTGGTATGGAAGATGCGAATTCAGTAGTAGGATCTCAGATAGAACTTAACATATTATTCCACAAGGTACAATAACTGGGCTACACTGAATAGAAACTATATTTCACAGGAGCATGTGCATTTTATTGAAAGCTTAGATATGCATCCAATAACTATTTCATAAAACAAATGAAACAGCAAAATAGAGTTAAATGACCACAGGGGACCCCATTTTGATCTATATGTATGTATATAGATGTGTATATATATATATATATATATATATATATATATATATATATATATATACATACACACATATGGGTCTACTTCAGAATGTCGATCGTTCAGCATGCCGACTTTCATATGGTCGACACCATAAGATCGACATTCTGAAAGACTGACATCCTGAAATAGTACCATTTACCTACCTGTAAACACGGTAAAACTGTGTTATGCAAGGGGGAAAGCCCCCCTGCACCCCCTGCACCCCCCACACCCCCTGCTACTTAAATATTCTCATTCTGAGATCGCACTACAGTGCAGGAAAGGGGAATCTCCCAGTCCCGCACTGTAGCGGGATCTCCGCTATCATTTGTCAGCCTTTCAAACGTTCACTCATATGGTGTAGGCCATATGAGTTTCGAACATTTGAAAGTTTGAACAAATGAAGGGCTGCCATATATATATATAAATATATATATATATATATATATATATATATATATATATTTAAATCTGCGGATCTACTTTGGAAGCTCGAACTTTCAAAACTTCAAACATCATATGGTTGTTTTGAAAGTTCTCAACTTCAATAAAAAAAATAAAAACAAATTTTTTTTATGTTTATGTAGGGTGCAAGGCCCCTGGACCCCCCAAATTAAATATACCACTTTTGAGATCGCACATGCTGTACGGTGATCTCCATTTAAAATATTCAAAGTTTCAAAAATTATGGTCTCAACCATATGAAGTTCGAAGTTTTGAAACTTTGAGTATATATATATATATATATATATATATATATATATATATATAAATATATATATATATATATATAATTATAGATATATACCTCTACAGAAGTGAGAGCATTGCTCTTATTCACGTTGTATAATGAGTACAAAGGCATTCATTTCTAACACTTTAGCCTTCACACAATGGGCTGCCTTACAATCCTCCAAGGAAGGATTTAGCTAAAAAAAATCCCATGACCTTCCCGGGAGCATCAGGTCTGTGGAAGGACAAGCCAAAGAGTTCTATATTTTCCTTTCCAGTTATCCTTAGACCCACCTCTCTCATCTACCCCTTCCTCCAAGCATATCTCCTCCTAGACACAGTTCAGGGATGTTATCATGTTCCCAGAAAAGATCTGTATGCTCTGAATGGACGAATGAACATCCTGCTCATGTCCAATGATACATTTCTAAAGAGAAAAAAGATACACAAAGTAACATTTAATTGTCATCATACCCCTCAACCTCTTAGTGCAACAAATGTGAACAAAGCCTAAAATACTGGGGGACAAAGGCCCAAAAATAGGGACAGATTTTAAATATTGCTCTTATAAACTGAGAAAGTTGCTAGAATACTTGGATGTGTGTTATGATGCATTTTCTGAAGGATATGAAGTGAAAAATAAGTACGAAACTCAAATGTATGTCATTACTTAGTGACGTTAATGCTTAACGATTTGCCAGAAAACCACACTTTTTATGAGAAAGAGACCCAAAATATAAGGTAGAATTGTGCACATTCTGTGAATATCTAAGCGGTTGAGATATTGAGAGTTGAGAGTTGAAATGATAATGAGAGTTGTCATGCAAACAGGAACTAATAAGGTATAGAGTGACGAATGTAAATTCTCAGGATAGAAGCAACTGTTGTTTAAAGACATGACTTTTGCCATTGCAACTATTATGGCAAAAGAAAAGTTACAAATTTTTACTTTTTGTGCAGAGCAGAGTTTAGCCATGAACTGTAAGCAGTAAAGCATGTGTAAGTCTGTCACATGATTTTTCTTGTTTTGAGTTGCCCAAGGAAAATGGATGAAAATATGTCATAATTTAAAATTGTGCTCAGCCTGGCAATGGTCTTCAATGCATTCTCTAGGACAAGAAGAATAAATCTTTTTCTTTTTCATAACTGTATTGCTTATCTTTCTCACATCAGCACATATTTTTATACTGCCATTCTTTTTAATGACTGGAACTTGGGGGGGGGGGGTCACACTATTCAGCCAGTTCTGTTACATCTTCTATCACACCAACTGCTTGCATTTATTTGAGTTCTGTCTCTCCTTTAGAAAATATCGGGCAAACCTTTTTATGAGCATGATCAAGGCATATGGGACAAAGTCAAGTTTTATTATTTATTTATTTATTATTTATTTTACATTTGTTGACCGGGATAGTCCTGACTGGATACATGCCCATTTTCAGTAAAGGCCCGGGGAGAAAAGCTCCAAGATAATAATACACATTGAACATTTAGTAAATGCTTGTTTCAAGCAGATTAAGATTAAAATTAGTTTTAACTTTAACGTTCACAGATAAGCAGACCAGTTTTGCCAAACACATCCATAGGCATTTCATTTATTCCAACGATTCCAAATTACATGTCACACTTGTACTGAGCAGATTATTTCTGTACAGAACTTCCAGCCCAAAAACTAGAATGTGCATTTGTGTCCTTTCTACTCAGACATGGCTGGGAATTTCCCAGTACACTTGACTTTGCCTACAGGGCTATGGAATTTTGTTTCTGCTTTGTGTGGCTGCAGAGGTTTCAAGATGCCTTTATGGAAAAGTGATTCTACTGTAACATCAGCTCCTGTATCTAATTTAAAGCTAACTGGGGTCAATGAATCAGAAGTTTTTTTTTTTGCCAGTCTGATTCAGTGTTTAGCTAAACAGTTACTGTTCCCAGGAAAAATGCTTTCAGAACACTTCTATTGGTTTTGCTCTCAGTGGCTACTTGTTTTAATAGCTTAATTTTACAAACAGCAGATAAATGTTTTCATGTTGTTGCATTTTGTATACCTTCTGCCATGTGTAAAACATTGCTCTGACTCAGTATACAAACAGTTACATCTTGTGCGTTTCCTTTACCTTCTGCCATATGCAGCACACTATTTTGACTCAGCATGTAAATCATTACATCTTGTGCATCTGGTAATCTCGCATTCATTGTGCTTCTCATGTACAGTACATACTTACACTGGCCTGCAAATTTGCTGTTTTATTTGCATTTTACCTCACACGTATAATTTGCTCTATTCATGTTAATATTTTGTTACTTTACTAGTTCTGCCTTTATAGTAATGTGAATTGCCATTTCACAAATTAAATTCACTTCTAGCTGTAACTTTTGAGATACTTCAGTATCTGCCAACCCAGTCAAAATTCTGTCTCTGATTTGTTCATTTTTAAGTCAGATCAAACCTATACTTTTAGACAGTTAATATAAGCACCTTACAAAAGCTTTATAGATTCTGTTTTAGCTTGAGTACATTTGTGAAAGCATCCCCTTCATGAATAATATTCCCTTTTTTTGCACAAAATATTCATTGATGTTATTTATTACTGACTCATATAACACTCTTGCCCTCAGAAAGTGAAAATGAACTCTAAATGGCTTTCTTTTCTTTTACCCTAGCATAAAGTGTTTACTAGAATTGTTTCACTTTCCTTTATCTAGTTTGGCTACAACTCAGGAATGTATGAATCTTTGTTTCCATAATGGCCATGTCAGTGGCTTTGTGAAGTTGCATGGTCCTGGTGGATTAAACTTGACCATTTTTATAAATGTTTTGGTAATCTTGGGCTATGCCACTGATATTTGATGAAATTACTATTTAGAGGTAAATCAGTTTTGTTTTGGATAACATTTACATATTCTGAGCCTGGTAGCATCAAGTCAGTTGTTTGAATTTATTTGCATAACTATTGTCATATCTACATTTTGGACAGACAGTAACATTTGAACTTAGAAACTTTATCATAGAGTTTGTAATAAGTTTATAGTTGTAAAGTCTGAATATTGTGACATTTGCATCATCTGGTTTAGGGATTTTGAAAGAGAAAGTTACCAATTTGTGCTCAGACTTGACATGGGAAGGGTATACCTGTTAACTAGTACACATTGCTGCCATATTTGTAAGGACTTGGTCAAGAATACTTTGACATCTAGAGGGCTACTTGACTATTTGGTCCAGGGAATTCTTGTTAATAAAAGTGAGGATTTTTTTTGGCATAGCCTACATCTGAGGTATGGGTTTCCCAGTTTATTGATAGATAGTTAAAGTCTCCTAGGATGATGATAATTGTGAATATGAAGTTCATCCAGTGTATTTAAGAAATGGTTATGGTTTTTAGGGGTCATTAAAGGGGTCCTGTAATATCCTGGGATCTGACTGTTACAATTATATTGAAATATCAAAAAATATAAGTGTCAGGATGGATTTTCTCTAGTAGAATTATTTCAGACACTACAGCTGACAAAATGGATTTCTGTATTTCAGATGAGAAATACTTACAGTATATTGTATAATGTTTCAATCTAGATATGCTTATAGTGTTGTTTTGTTCTGAAACATATAAATGACTTTGGTCTGCTCTCTATTCCATGGTAAATATAGCCTTGTCTGTATAACTATGTGAATGAAGCCATGAGAATGTGCAAACTATATGAGAAATATGCTGACCACCAGTCTCTGAATAATAATTGCATATTTCAGAAGCAGCTGGAGCTCAGGAGATGCAATAGTAAATAATGTCATTGTTGAAGGGCTGACAGGCTGGCCAAGGAAATCAGCCAGAGCACCTCCAGAGAAAGCAGTGATAAAAACAGGAAGGAAAAATGGAATCCATAATCTTCAGACTAACCACAATGAACAGACCCTGAAGCATCTTCTGTGAATGATGATGGAGGGAGGACTGGGCAGTAGGATATCAACTCACAAAAGGATGTAGCTTTTAAAAAAATGGAACTGCAGTACAGGTATCAACTTCATTTTTTGTTATTAGATGAGTGGACTATGAGTAAGTTTTCAAAGAGAATTTTTATTTGAGATGAAAAGTTAAATTAATGCTTTACAGTCTTGGAAGTATTAATGACATGCTGTATGGTTTAATATAGTAAATGTTGTTGTTGTTGTATCTTTTGGCTTTTCTCAGTTAGGGGTCGCCACAGCGGAACTCCAGTCCACTAATGATTGGCAGTATAGTAAATATGTATAGTAAATCATAACATGATGCAATCTCTGCCAAAGCAACAAGAGCACAGAGAAAAAAGATGCACAAAGTAACCTTTAATTGTTATACAAACAGACTCTAATAAGATACAAACAGAGTGATGAATGTAAATTCTCAGGACTTCAAAAGCTGTTGTTTAATGACAGGACTTTTTACCATTGCAGCTATAATGACAAAGTAAAGTTACAAAGTTTTACTTTTTTGCAGAACAGAGTTTAGCCATGAACTGGTTAAAAGTTTCTAAGCAGTAGAGCATGTGTAAGTTTATCACTTTGTCCTTGTTGTTTTGAGTTTCCAAGGAAAACAGATGAAAATATGTCATAATTTAAAATAGACAGTGTTCTGCCTGGCAATGTTCTTCACTGCTTCCGATCCCAGATAAATTAAAACTGAAATGTGTCTGGAGAATTTAAAAATAAAAGAATCCATTCTACCTTTCTTTTTTGCAAGAGCTAGACTATGTGCCATAAATTCTAAAGCTCCAAACAGATGCAGACAAAATGTAAAAAGACAGAACTTTCCAATAATTTTCGGCTATAATTCTAAAGCACCAGGAGAAAAGGTTTATTGTAAAATGCAGATACGGAGATGTTTGTACTACCTAGAGACACGCCACATTTTGAAGCGAGGGAAAAGAGAAGGGAGGAGAAGAGAAGAAAAGAGAAGAGAAGAAAGTTTTGCACAGAACGGGATTTTGATATTTAATAGTTTTTTCCCTCTTTTTAAAGTTTCTATGTGCAGTGAAATTTTAAAACAATTATATTTAGACAGGTCTTAATTCTGCAAAGCAAATATTTAAGCTAACAGATGTTTTTCCCTCTAGGTTTTCCCAGTCATTCGCATGTAATGATTTTCAGATTTGGACAATGTTTGAAATGTTATTGCAATTATGACTAACCAGTAACTTTTCATGAGTTGGATGGTTCAATGTGGTATTACAGGATGATAAATTTAATTATTCACTCTTCTACAAAGTAACAGTGTAGACTTTTATTTAGCACTAATATTATACTGTTGTGTTAATGACAGAACTCTTAATAATCAAATGAAGGAAAAAAATGCATATTGGATGGAAACTAATGTGTTGTAATACTTTTAACAGAAATTCTACTGCAGGTATTTACTCTAAAAGACATATGCAGGGCTGTACACAGGTAACTATAAATGTACTCAGACATACACACACACACACACACACACACACACACACACACACACACACACACACACTATTATCTCCACCCCCATATATTGGAGGAGACAAACTAAGGTTTATGCACATATCTGTGAATTTTATTTCCTATAGCATTTGTAATGCTGAAGACTTCATAAAAATTGAATTACTTCTACAGGTTAAAGTTTTTCAATGAACCACATAATTTAATTGCAAATATGTTTGTACACAAAACTGTAGAGTTATTGGTAAAAGAAATTCAGGTATATTTCAAATCTAATTTTCTGATAAACATCTGCAGTTTGTAAAAATGTAGAGTTAATAAATATTAAACAGTAAATCAAAATATTTTCTGTTCATAAATATGAAATAGAGAAAAAAGTATTTTGTGTGTCTAAATGGGCTCTTAAAATATTATGAAATACATTTGATTCGATCAGTTGCATTTCCAAATAGAACAAAAGAGAGAGTAGCCAGATTTCTTGGTAAAAAGTAATTTTTACAAATTGCATTTGTTGATATAAAATAATCAACAAATGGGCTATGTGTTTTACAATGGCATTCTAGTATAACACTCTAGTTACACAGGTAATAATGTGTGAGCTTTGAAATACTAGAATGTTAAATTATGCAACTTAGTGTGGTCACGGACTGAATTGTTCAAAATAACATTATTGCCAAAGGGGAAGAAAATATGAAAATGCAAATCCCTTGGTAAAAGTTGTTTTAACTGAATTCACATTCTATCTTATTATGAGAAGGTTAACACCCCTTTGATATAACGGTTATGGTGTCTACCTCACGGGCAAGAGGTACAGAGTTTGATTCTCACCAAGGGAAATTGGTTAGGCTTAAAATGGCCCACAAAGGTAGCTAGCCTAATATTTATCTATGAACCTAAGATAAATTGAAATCAACAGTATATTTAATGGGGTTTTCCAAGATAACTGCACATTGAGTAACAACTTAACTCTAGCTCTTCCAGTGTGAAAACAGAAACTCAACATAGAAGGCCAGTAAAGTTTTCTGTTTATGGATAAATTTCAATAAATGGATAGTAAGTGTACTGCCTAGATGTTAGGAAGAAAAAGAAATACAAAGCACCTGGAAATAAATCAGCTACAAAAATTGAGGAAGAAATACTGACTGTGGAAAGTTCTGTAGCTGTTCAGTAAAAAGCAATGCAACTTCCAAACATGACTTCCAGTAACCTAAAGGAGGATATAAGATAACTGCACAAAGACCTGGTTAAAATAAATGAAACATTTATGGAGTATATCAACACGAATAGCAAAAGGCTGGAAAATGGAAGAATCTTTAAACAAGTATTCAGATGAGGTGATAAACAAAGAATTAGAGGTTGAAATGAAGAAAAGGCTGGCTGAATATAGACTTCTCAGGAAGGGATGTTTCAAAAACTAATAGAACTAGAGGACAGAGCACATACCAGAAAAGCTGGAAGGAACAGATTGCATTAATTTTATGAAAGCACAAAAAAGCAACTGGACTGGCATTCCACAGCAGGAGTTGATTGAAAGGGCACATCATGTGTATGCTCCAAACCTGGCTATGAGAAAGCGACCTAAACCTTTAATAGTAAATAAGCAATCTTACCAGCAGAAGGAGTTGATTCTGACAAATCTGTGGCAGAAGGACAAAATACTAAAAGTGGGAGACAGCAGAGTGTTTGTGGAAAATGATTATTCATTGTACACCTGGCAGAAGAGGGGTAAATTCATTCCATTATTCAAGGAATGTTGAGACACAGGTGTAAGAGTCAAACTGCTGTAGCTAGCTGTCTTCAAGTTATTCTTCCCTGGAGGTATACAATCATTTTTGATGAAGTACATGATAAGGAGTAAATACAAAAGTTTGTCTAGCAAAAGGTGAGCTGTGAAACAAAAGAAGATTATGTTCTTGTTTTTCTGGTAATAAAGTCCATTTCCATTGTTTCAACAGAAAATGTTGGAGAGAAGGAAGGGAGCATGAGAGTTGACAAGAAGAATTGAGTGTACATTGGAAATGAAGCAGAGCCAGGATTTGGAAGATGGAGATGAACAGTACTAAAACCAGTAACTTAATGTGGGATTACAATGCAAAAATTATATTTGTGAAATATGACAGAGCAAGAAAATCTGGAAATATTGGACTTTTTCAGAATTTGTTGGACTTGTGGGGAACTCTACAGTATATGCCCTACATTATGTTATTAATGTTTGGAAAAATGCTTTGGGGAGGAGAAGAGAGGGGAGAAAGTTAACTGTAAGTAAAGAAAAGATGTTTTCTTAATAGTACTGTTTTTGTGGTGTATGGTTCTCTTTGAATGCTATAAAGTAAAGTTTTTTTTCAGTTATTTTTAAGTGTAATGGAGATGTTAAATAGGTGCTGTTGTTTTTTCTTTCTTTCTTTCTTCCTCCCATCTCTCTTTCTTCTTGTTCAGTTTTAAGAACTGTAGGGACTGCAATGTAAAAAAAAGTCTGATTAAAAGAGCATGACAAAAGAAAACTTAATGTGCTTTTTCTCATTCTTGCATGGAGGAATGACTAGATTAAAATATTGAATATTATGAGACTTTTATAGCAAATGAATATATGCTTAGTAGCAATTTTGTATCTGGCCCTGATGTCTCCATGGAAACAATCTGATAAACAGAAATTGACTAATTATCATGTCTCAGTGGAGATAATGTGATAAAGAGGAATTTGTTACAATCTGGTTGAGACTGTTTGGTTGAGGGAAAAAAGAAAAGAGAAACTGGCTAGGATATAATGTTCTGTGAAAGCATTCAGGGGGTTTCCCCAGCTGGGAGAGCTATAAAGATAATACAAACCAGTTAGCACTTAGTAGAAGCACAGGCTGCACCACGTGTCTTAGCATGGATAACCTTTCTTTTAGGTTAACTCAAGTCTGTGAGTATGGCTGTCAGTTTCGGACATTTCTTCCTATTAGGAGGGTAAAATGTCAGTATTTGAAGCTGTACATAGTTTTGTGTGTTAGTATTAAATTAATCAAATAATAAAAAAAATAATAAAAAATACCAAACGGAGTAAATGCTCTACTATAAACAGCAGCAAAGATCAGTCAAATAAAACAATAGAAGTTCGTAGAGCAAAACAATGGAGGGTTGCCAACAAATCCAAAGTACACGCTGACAAAAACAGCAGACGGCTCAATAATTCCAAAATCTTCTGTATCGTAAAAACCAGGTTTATTTAGATTAAGTATGGTGAGCGCTTTCACTAAAACAGCTTCATCAGACCAAATTACATTTCATTCAATGAGGCAAACAGTTTATATATTTTGAATATATTAAAAAAGGCGCCAAAATAAACTCAGCTTAAAGAGATATTCCTTAAAAACAACTAATCACAGTCAACAATGAATATGTAAACATCTATACAGACATTTAAGCCCACTAAATAGAAGGTCATTCATTAGTGAATCTTAAGCCTCCTGGACTTTAATAGTGGGCGTAATGGAACCTTGCCATTAATGCCAGGTGGTACATCCACCCTAAATTTAATGATCCAGTTAATTTCTCGAATCTCTGTATAGTTCTCAACATCGCCCCTCCTGTGTGTTCTGGAAATTTGTTCCAGTATCCTAAACTTGAATTCATGGTCAGAGCCACAGTCCTTAACATGTTTGGCAAGTGCATTGTAAAGATGTTCTTTCCTGATGTGATAGGCATGTTCACGCATCCTGTCTCTTAGCACACGGTTCGTTTTGCCTACATAGTAGGCCGGGCATGCTGTACAGGATGCCAAATAAATCACATCCTTGGACATGCAGTTGCCTGTGACCCTGATGGTGTAACTACCTGTTCCTAAGGGGTATCTGAATACTGGATCACTCAAAATATAGGAGCAGAAATTGCACTTGTTACAAGGTGTCATATATGGTCCCTCTGTATGTGGACTATCAGTGTGTGTCCTTGGATAACATAACAATTGTTTAATGTTCTTCTTGTTGTGATAAATGAACCTAGGTCGGTCACCAGTGAGTCTCCTAATAGTGGGGTCCACTGACAACACATGCCAGTGTTTGATGAAAGTGATGTAGTGATGGATTGTTGGGTATAGTTCTTGAATCTAACATTTTCAGCTTTGAAGATCGTCTGTTTTTACAACTGGATGGCGTAGCTATGGGCACTTCATGTGCCAATAGCTACGCCAACCTAGTAATGGCTGAATGGGAAAATCAACATCTTTTTCAGAATGAGCTATTTAGATAATTTGTACCCTTCTACAGGCGTTTTGTCAACGACCTGTTTTTAGTTTGGAAGGGTACCCCCTCACAATTGAATGAATTTTTTAAACAGGTCAATGACTCTCTATGGTTTCTTAAATTCACCATGGAATGGTCCAGTAGAAGAATTCCTTTTCTGGACATTTACGTTGAAAAGCTACCAGGAGGGTTAGTTAATACTGGATTGTTTCGTAAATCTAGCCATAGGAATACCCTGTTACACCGTACTAGCATGCACCCGGGCTATGTCTATCGCAACATAGTCCGTGGGCAATCTATGAGATTATCGAGATATACACCTCATGATCTCGAATTCATCCCAGGATTAGAGGATTTGGATAAAAGATTCAGGTATCGCGGTTATAGTGAATTTGATGTCAATAAAGGGATGGAATCCATCACTACACTCAGGGGAAATAGGGCTATGCCTTACTTCTCTGAAGGAGCCTCTAGGTTTTATACAGATAATGGGTTTGCACACCCATCATGTGATCATTCCATACATGGGGGAGAGGTGATTTTTCCTATCTCCTACACCAAGGATGTAGGGACACTCAAAGATGTTTTCATCAAACACTGGCATGTGTTGTCAGTGGACCCCACTATTAGGAGACTCACTGGTGACCGACCTAGGTTCATTTATCGCAACAAGAAGAACATTAAACAATTGTTATGTTATCCAAGGACACACACTGATAGTCCACATACAGAGGGACCATATATGACACCTTGTAATAAGTGCAATTTCTGCTCCTATATTTTGAGTGATCCAGTATTCAGATACCCCTTAGGAACAGGTAGTTACACCATCAGGGTCACAGGCAACTGCATGTCCAAGGATGTGATTTATTTGGCATCCTGTACAGCATGCCCGGCATACTATGTAGGCAAAACGAACCGTGTGCTAAGAGACAGGATGCGTGAACATGCCTATCACATCAGGAAAGAACATCTTTACAATGCACTTGCCAAACATGTTAAGGACTGTGGCTCTGACCATGAATTCAAGTTTAGGATACTGGAACAAATTTCCAGAACACACAGGAGGGGCGATGTTGAGAACTATACAGAGATTCGAGAAATTAACTGGATCATTAAATTTAGGGCGGATGTACCACCTGGCATTAATGGCAAGGTTCCATTACGCCCACTATTAAAGTCCAGGAGGCTTAAGATTCACTAATGAATGACCTTCTATTTAGTGGGCTTAAATGTCTGTATAGATGTTTACATATTCATTGTTGACTGTGATTAGTTGTTTTTAAGGAATATCTCTTTAAGCTGAGTTTATTTTGGCGCCTTTTTTAATATATTCAAAATATATAAACTGTTTGCCTCATTGAATGAAATGTAATTTGGTCTGATGAAGCTGTTTTAGTGAAAGCGCTCACCATACTTAATCTAAATAAACCTGTTTTTTACGATACAGAAGATTTTGGAATTATTGAGCCGTCTGCTGTTCCTGAGTATTAAATTAATGTTTTGAGGGCTTTAAATAAAAAAAAAAGTTTTGTAAGATGTGACATAGGCTCAAACTGAAATGACAAGAAACAACTATATAAAAGTTCAACCTGCCAAACAGTGTATACATGTAACACAAAAGCTGGAACTAGACATTCAACAAAAATGTGTTATACATAAAAGCTGAGAATAATAACTTTTTAATAAAAATTATGCTTTCTGTAATGCTTTAAATGTCAGTGGTCTCACAGATAAATACAAAAAAGAAAGAATAGTGAACTATATTAAAAAATGTAGAGTGCAAATAACTATGTTGTAGGAGGCACAGTTGAAAAGAACTGAACATGTGCATTTGATAAATAAAGGTTTTCAGGATGATTATTCAGTGGAATATCTGGGACAAGGGAAAAGAGGAGTACTTATATTAATTGCAAGAGGAGCTCCAATAATGATAGAAGAGAGAAAAATAATGGAAGATATATAGTACTCAAGGGCAACTGGCAAGGGAGGAGGATTACACTGGCATGCATTTACATTCTACCTAAAACTGCTATAATGGAACTTAAGAAAATTCTGGGAGACATAATTAGCTTTCAACAAGGAATATTACTTATAGGTGGAGAGTAGAATTTGGTTTACAACAGTGAAGATGTGTCGGGGGATCCAGAAGGGAAAGTATAACAAAGAAGAGTAGATTTTTGAAGAAATTTATAAAAAATATTTGGCATGGAAGATGTGAGTTCAGTATTAGGAGTTTGGAGGGCATTTATATACTGTTCCCCAAGATATAAAAATTAGGCTAAGCTAGACTGAATTTACATTTCACAGGAACGTGTGTATTTAATTGAAGGTCTTGATATGCACCCAATAACTATTTCAGATCATGCACCAATAATAACTAAAATAAAAACACAGGGTTATGAAATAAAAAGGAGTCACTGGTACTTTCCCGCTTATCTGTTGAACAGAGAGGAATTTAATGAATGGATAGTGGAGATTATTCAGAAGCTATTCGAGAGGATAGCAATGACTTCTGAAAATGTAGCTAGTGATTCTTATAACATTAAGGTCGAGTTTAAAAGTAAGATGTAACTCAAAGAAAGGGAGTTATGGTTAAGGAACTGACATATGTTAAGGTACTGCAGAAAAGGGGGAATCCCACAGAACAAGAAGAGGGTCAACTGAGGAATGCTAAGCAGAATATAAATGATGAACTTGATAACATACACAAGATTAGAAAGATTTGTTTTTAACAACTATGTTTTGATAATAACACTAGAGCACAAAAACTTTTAGCACAACAACTCAGGCAACAGCAAGTAGAAATGGCTGTGACCAAGCCTAGGGAGCCTATAACAAGGAAGGTAACAAGAGATCCTATAGAGATATTAGAAATATTTTGGAAATTCTATAAAAGTCTGTATAAAGCAGATAAATATTGAAATCAAGAAAACATACAAATGGAAATGTTATGGAAGAATTAAATATGCCAAGGTTAGATGTAGATGAGGCTCAATTACTAATGGTTAGGATAGGAGGAGATGAGATAAAAATTTTGATGCATAACCAGTCTACAGGAAATTCCCAGCAATAGATGGTGTTCTTGTGGAAATTTGGAAACTAGGAGGGAAAAATATGATAAAGATCTGGAAGGTTTTGTTTAATAGTATTTTAAGATGAGAAGTACCAACATCCTGGAAGAAAGCAGTGGTAGCTGTAATACCTAAAGAGAGTAAAGGTCCATCAGATCCAGCTTCATACATGCCCATTTTGATTCTAAACCATGATTATAAAATGTTCATGTCTATAATGGCTAAAGGAATGGTAAAAGTAATACCAAAATTGATATATATATATATATATATATATATATATATATATATATATATATATATATATATGGATCAGTATGGTTTTGTAGAGGGGAGGCAAACATTTGACAATATTAACAGAGCATTGATGATCCAGGGGGAAGCAGAATGTAAGAAAATACCATTGTTTCCAAATGACAAAATGTGAAAAACGTAACAAACTATTAAAAACAAAAACAAAATGGCATGACACGGTGCTAATAAAACCCACTTTTATTATGTTTATTATGTCAAGACCATTGTTGTTGGTGGGTCTTGATGAGGAGAAAGCATTTAACAGAGTAAGCTGGGACTTTACAAGCAGGGCAATGGAAGCATTTGCATTTCCTGAAAAAAATTATAAGGTTAATTAGGAGGTTAATATGAGGGATCGGAGGCGAAAATAAAAATGGGTAGGGTCCTCTCTGATAATTTCTGCTTGTGCAGATGAACCAGGCAGGGATGTTGTCTTCTCTTTGTTATTTGCATTATATTTAGAACCATTGGCAAAGAAAATAAGTGACTCAGAAATTCAAGGACATAATTGGTATGGTAGTCAAGAAAATCTGGCTGTATTTTTAGATGATATAATTTTATACCTGACAAAACCAGAAAGAGACGTTACAGTGTTGTAGAACATTTTGAGATGGTTTCAAATCTTTTTGGGATACAAAATTAATGAAGGTAAAAACAAAGGCAATAGCAGTAAATTATTGACCCACATATGAATTGGTTCAGCAATATCCATATTTATGGGGACATGATAAAATGAAGTATTTAGGAGGATGGATTAAAAATGATTCTGGTGTGGCAGCTAAGGATATGTGGGAAGAGACTAAAAAGCTAATATAAAAACTAAGAAAATGGAAGCTTTGTTATATGGATAAAGATAGCAAGATACAATCAGTTAAAATGTTTTTAATCCCATTAGTCTTATACATAGGTCAGGCATATTTTTATCAACCAGAGCAGAAGTTGTGGCTAGCAATTAATAAAGAGCTGAAGAACTTTATCTGGGAGGGGAAGACAGCAAGAGTCAAGTGGGATAAGCTGATTCTTCCAGTAGGACATGGTGGATTGGATTTCCTGATTTGAAGGGGTATATTTCGGAGCTACATGGTTAAGATTCCTATACGTAGCACAAGGAGAAAAGTATAATTGAAAGTGAAAAGGGATGATGATGAAATGGGGAAAACTCAAGAAACAAGGAGAGACTGGGAATTTGGATGTAGGCCTTTAAGGAGAATAACAATAATCATACAGAATATTATATCTATAAACTAGCAGAAAGTATCCTAAGAACTAAGCCAACATGGGAATGGAGAAAGGGGATTCTACCAATAGGGATGACTGCAATTAGGGATATAGACAATATGTAAGAGGGGGCTGGAATTTATTGGAGAAAGCTGGCAAAGAAACCAAGGTATTGGGAGGAAATAACTTCAGAGACAAAAATGATGGAATTGGAAAATGCCAAGAATTTATTTGGACTGCAGGTTAGAGATTGCCTTCCCTATCAAGGATTGATATAGGAGTATTGGCAAAGATAAAGAAATGGAGTCCTAAATAAATGACTAGCACTGCTAGAGTTTTTAGTAGAATCTAGAACAGAAGCTGCCATTAAAAAAGGAATAACTAGTAGCACATATAAAATATTGCATGATAACTATAAGAATTAGTCAGAAGAAGTTAGAGAGGATTGGGAAGATTGATTGGATAAGCAATTCGCAAAAAAACAAAAAGAGGATATATGTAGGTGTCCTACATATGCAACAAAATCTAGAATATTTAAGATTTTTGCTTGAAATTTTTTAATTAGATATTTTTATACCCCATGTAGACTCTAGAGAATTTTTCCTTAGGTAGACAGAAAATGTTGGAAAAGTGATGGGGAAGAAAGGGGTGGTTGGGAACATATTTTCTGGGAGTACAGTGAGTTGTCAGACTTTAAGGATTCCCTGCGGGATACACTGTCAGAGATGGAGGGTGGGTAGATTGGTGTGATGAGGGAGATGATTTTTCTGAGCTATGATACAGAATCGGAATTGCCTAGATATGGTAAGGCCTTGCTGTGTCTAATTATAGTGGCTGCCAAAAAAGCAATTAATAGAAATTGGAAAGCAAAATCTAAACCCACTATACTAGAAGTAATGAATAAAGTAACAGGGATAAAACAACTGGAATTGAGATCTTTAGAAAAGGGTAGGAGTAAACTACACAGGAAAAAATGGGAATTGTGGGAACAATACATACAGGGGAGAAATGAGGTTTAAAAGAAAGCAGGACTTAAATGAGCTATGTAATGTTTAACTGAAAATGATTGGGTAGATTATAAGTGATGTATAATGTTTACAACTGGGAGTGTGTCATTATGGTTTGTGATGTAAAGTGCTTGCAACTAGGATTGTGTTGGTGTGGTTTGTTTTCATTTATATAAATGTATGATTGCTGTGTTGTAAATGATGGTTTAATAAAGATGTTTCTTATTAAAAAAACAGATTTAATGAATCAGCATTACAAGAGGGACAAGTTTGTTCATACATACTTACGGTATTAAAATGGTTATTTCGTAATGTGCTTTCACAGGATAGAGACTTAAAGACTGGTAACCACAAGGTGAAAAATACTGTGAGCAAAATCCAAAACTCAGAATCCACAATTCCCTCAGTCAGGCACACTGGTTACGAGGAAAAATGACAACTCAAGTTGCACAAGGTATTTTTGATAACAATGAGACTTCAAATTCTCAATACAAAACTCCAGACTAAGCGCTTTCATTCCACAAGGGAACTACATCAGAATAACGCAATCCAAAATTCAAAGCACTTAAGTAGTATTATCAATTAACATACAATTCCAGCAATAGGTTAATTGCATGATTACAAATAATTATGTATTAAAATGTGGTCTAAGATATCATACAATCAATAAACAAAAAAGGAGTGCAGTGAAGAAAAGACTTGTAAACAGAGAATCACCACACACTTCGAAGGAAAACCTCAATAAGGTCAAGAACGCTGTTTAATATCCAAGCACAGATACAAGTTAACGCTGACAAACTGCAAAAACACGTTTTCGTCGTATTACTTCCTCAGAAATGCAAACACATGCCAGTGATCTACAGCTGTTAATATATACACACTAATTAAATTTAATCAGCTTAATTAACCAATAAACCTGCAGGCTTAGAGGTATACATATGTAGATATTGAACTTTTGTTCATCCTAGGAAACAGACTCTAAATGTTGTTGTAAAATTTGAAAAATACATACATACAGACATAACTAAACATTCTGTTGACATCAACTGTTTAAAAAATCACAATTAAAAACTCCTTACAGGATTTCTTTAAAAATAGTTGGAACACTGAAGGCAAATATATTATATGCTAAAAACCATAGAAAGTGAACTATGGCACCATCTCCTGGACAGAATAAATAGTTCAAAGAAATAAAGTAGAACTGAAGATTTAATAAATGTCTTGAACTACAAAAGTGTTGTGATTCAAGTTGTTTAACTGAAAATCATAATAAAATATAGTTATCATAATAACTTTTATGTAGTATTTATGTTCAATGCAGTTAACCACAAACTTCAAGTGTTGAGTAAAAGTAGAAAATAGAAAATAGGGAGTAGTGCAGTGGGAGAACCCATTATAACTTGGCAGATCTCATTTTCAGTACTGGCCCTAGAGAAATCATATCGTTAAGTCCCGGTGTTCTATTAGCTTCCAAAGTAAGTTGCCAGTACAGTTCTCTGTATTCCACTAAGGCCTCCCACATACCTCCCCGAGGGTCTGGTGGTACTACTTCTAGTACGAAAAATGAAAAACTACTTAATTTACAATTCAAACCATGTTTGTATAGTGCATTTGTCTCCTTCTTGTTTTTAATCTCGTATAGATGTTCATAAATTCTTTGTTTTAGTTGTCTTTCACTTTTCCCTACGTAAAATGATGGACATGCCCTGCATGTAGCTAAATACACTATACCTTTGGTGCTGCAATTGGCATAAGTGTTTAAAAAAATATTTTTATCTCTAGATTCTAAAAAGAATGTATTGCCAGTTGTGAGGTAGGTACAATATTTACATCTCCCACATTTATGTAAACCAGTCTTTCCTCTAGTGAATTTCAATTGCTGCCCCTTATTGAAACCACTTTCAAGAAAATTTTTAATAGTTTTCCCTTTTCTGTAAGTGTGAACAAGGGGGTCATCAAAGGTATGTTTCAGGTCAGAAAACTTAGAAAACTTGAGCCATTCTCTGTTCATTACCCTCCTAACTGTTCCCGATTGTCCATCATAGGTTGTCACAAAACCTGAGTTGAAGTTTCTAGTTTCCTTTTTGTTCCTAGATTCAACATTGAAATCTATTTTTGTTTTCCCAAGTATAGGTGCAAACCTACCAGTTCTTTCATCTGTAACCAACTTAGATGTTACATCAATCAAGTCTGCTGGATAGCCCCTATTTAAAAAAAACCTTTTCAGTAATGCAACCTCACTGTTGTATGTTTCGTCATCAGAGGTCATCCTACACACCCTAACAAATTGACCTTTTAATACACTTTTCTTCTGGTGTAAAGGGTGAGAACTGGTGAAATGCAGATAGGAATTTGAAAAGGTGTCCTTTCTATATATTTTGGATACAAAATGACCATTGATTTTCTTTATGTTTACATCCAAATAAAAAAGCTCAGTGTTGTCAAAGTTGTTAGTAAAATCCAGGAAGCCAGTTGTCTGCTTCAAGAATTCAGTAAATTCTTGAAATTGCATTTCGTTTCCTAACCATAGAAAGCAAAGATCGTCCAAGAATCTCCCATACAATGCCCAAAGACTGTTGTATGGGGATTCAATGAGAAATCTGGTTTCCCAATATGCCATTACTATATTGGCGAAAGTGGGGGCGCAGTGTGCACCCATGGCCACTCCCTTCTGTTGTTTAAAATATTCTCCTTGGAAAAAAATGAAATTGTTTTTTAACACCAGTTCCATTAGTACCAATATAGTCCGAAACTCATTGTGAGTTATTTCTTTGTATTCGCTCAACATCTCTTCGAACCACTCCATACCTAACTCGTGGGGAATGCTCGTAAATAAATCAACAACATCCAGCGTGCCAAAAGAAATATTTTCTTTGTATAGTTTTGGTTGTAGTCTTCTAAGGAAATCCCATGAGTCCTGAAAAATGTTCCCATTGTTTAATACTAGCCCTTTAGTTTTGGTGTCAACAAATTTTGCCAATGGTGCTGTAACTGAACCTTCAGCTGATACAATGACTCTAAGGGGAGGGTCACTGGGGTCCTTATGCACTTTGGGGATACCAAAAATGGAAGGAACTCTAGGTTTTTCCACATGTAGAAACTTGTAAGTTTTGATATCAATAAGACCTTCTAATAATAGGTCATTCAAAGTTATCTGGATGTTCCTGTAAGATATGTTGATTTCATTTTTTGAACTTCTAGAATATTTCTTGGTGTCATTGAGTATTTCCATCATTTTTCCTTCATATATGATTTGTTCCATGAGGACAGCTCCCCCACCCTTGTCTGGCTTCATAACCCTTAAATTTACATTGTTGCTTAGTTCTTTAAGAATTTGATTCTGCTGCTTGGTCAAATTTGGTTGTACAAAATCTTGTTTTAACTCAGTTCTTAATTCTTTCTCAACAATTAACTCAAAGTTTCTCAACTGAGGGTGCAACGGGGGATTGAAGGTGCTAGGCCTAACTAATTTGTCCTGTTGGTAGCTGTTAGTTTTACCTTCAAGAATAACATCTAAATTTTTCTTCCTCAAAAACATTTTTATATCTACTAGTAACCTGAAAAGGTTCTTCCTTAAATTAGGAATGAAGCCAAAACCCTTAGAAAAAAGTTCGAACAAATCTTTGTCTATTCTAGTGTCTGAGTAGTTGAAAATGTTGAAATCATTGAAAGTCCATTTGTTTCCTTCCTGAATGATGGAATCAACTAATTCCATCTCGTTTTGTTCCTCTCCTTGTATCCCCACCCTGCTCGCTGGTAGTTTTTTTGGTTGTATGTAACAGGTCTCATTTCCATGATCCTCTCTGATCTTCTTAAAGGGGGAAATTCAGCATCAGCTGTTTCATGTTCATTATAAAACACCTCATCACACTGAGCTACCTCATTAGGTTCTTCCCCCCATTGCTGCCTTCGTGTATTTGTCCAACTTTTGGGTTTTGGATAGTGAGTCTTACTTTTGTATTCTCTTGTGTCTCTATCAATCTTTCCTAACTTTCTGTTGTGTACCTCTATGCATTTTGTTTCTATGTTCTTCAAAAGGTCCTGGTACTTGTTTTTGTTCTCATCAACCTTAAACAATAAGTCACTAGTAATGGCTTTGTTAATACATTCTATTTTGTCAAACAGCTTACTCATTTCAACTTCATTGTTCTTAATAATAGCTAGCATAATACTAAAACCACATTGATCAAAGGCCTTATGCAAATCATAATAAAATTCAGTCTCCTCTACAACATTATTAGGGTACTTGCATACCCTTAAGCCCTTGGGCACAATATTTAAATCCAAGCAATGTTTCAAATAAGCATTGTCAATGTCCAACATCTTGTATTTATAAAGATAGTAATCCAAATCTCCACACATGCTGTTATAATTACTGTGTACAGCTGGAGAACAAAATTTTTTGGAGAAAGCAAATTTAGTTTTAAGAATATCAGACAATTGTCTGCCAGTACCTGTTGAAGCTGTTCCAGCTGCCACTCCTGTGTTAGGAGAATTGCGTTTGTTGGTAACCCTTTGTTCCTTAGGTATATTGTTGTCTGTTCCGTTTAACAACGTGATATGTGGAAAGTCATCTAAACTATTCACAGATGTATTTTTGTCCAGCAATACATTCCCGTTGTTTTCGTCCGTACTGTCCGCCCTGGTATCTCGTTCATGATTAACAATTGCAGCTTCCTGGTTGTTGAAACCAGGACGTGAAGAGAGAAGCGAAACCATTGATTGGCTCACTGGCGTGAGTAAGCCAATGAGCTGAGTGAGTTGTCCTATGAGCTTACGAAGCTCACCAGTCTCAGTACTCTTTTGCGTCGAACCCGAGGCCATATCCAACGAAGTACACCAAACAAAACCAATAAACAAAAAAGGAGTGCAGTGAAGAAAAGACTTGTAAACAGAGAATCACCACACACTTCGAAGGAAAACCTCAATAAGGTCAAGAACGCTGTTTAATATCCAAGCACAGATACAAGTTAACGCTGACAAACTGCAAAAACACGTTGTCAGACTTCCTCAGAAATGCAAACACATGCCAGTGATCTACAGCTGTTAATATATACACACTAATTAAATTTAATCAGCTTAATTAACCAATAAACCTGCAGGCTTAGAGGTATACATATGTAGATATTGAACTTTTGTTCATCCTAGGAAACAGACTCTAAATGTCATATCATACAATCAAACACAGTACAATAATGGTAAAATGGAAAAACAATATAGATGAAAAATAAAACTAAACATAAAACATATGTCTCCGTACAACAATCCATCTTCCAGCAAATGCACAAGTATTCCAGGAAAAACAAATTGTCAGCCAAAGTTTTACTTTAAGGCTCTCTTCCTTAAAGCAGGGATAATGGAACAGTGTTCCTTTAACCCTGGCAGTGAACAAGCATCCAGCCTAAGCTGCCACATAAGTTCACAGAGCTCAAGGCTGTTTTTCTAGTCACCGCCCCTCTCAAATTGTTTAACCTGTTCCAACACCCAAAATTTGAAACCGTAATCTACACATACCAAAGTGTGTTTAAAAAGTGTGTTGGTGTCTTTCTTTCTACTGATTTCGTAAATATGTTCATAGATCCTCTGTTTCAGCTTTCTTTCTGTTTTGCCAACATAATATGCAAAACAGACTGAGCAAAATGCTAAATAAACCACCTCCCTTATCTGGTAGTTAAAATAGCCTTTGGCTTTCAAAATCCCACCAGGGTGGTGAAAATCAAGTTTGTCATGTCAGCAATAGAAGAACATTGGGGGCACATGCCACACTTATGTATGCCTCTCCTCCCTGTCCCAATAGTATTGCTGTTAACCCTTTCAAAAACATTTTTAGGTTGTAACACCTTCTCAAACTGAATTTTACATCCCTGGAAAAAATGTCCAAAGTATTGGGCATACTAGCAAAGATGTCCCAGTAAGTCACGATAATATTTTTCATAACATGGGTGCCACCATGAAAATCCATCACGAAGTAGATATCTCTGCCTTGGTGAGGCTCACCACCATCCACCTGCCTGTCATGATCCACATCCATTTTTTGGCGAAACACCATCCATTGTTTATGAACAACCCACTGGGTTTTCTGTTGATTAAATAGGTTTAAATCTAACACCCCATCCTTCCAATATTGCATCTCTAATGGAACTCATCATAGATTCAGGGTACCCTCTTCTGACAAAGAGGTGTTCAATATAATCCAACTCAGATATTAAGTAATCCTTAAGGGTGGTCATATGGGAAGCCGTAAACATCTTCCCTTTGACAATATTCCTCTTTTGGAAGTAGGGGTGTTCACTTTTAAAATGTAGGTATGAATTAGTGAAATATTTTTTCCTATATAACCCAGAAACATATCTATTCATACTGAAATCCTTCCTAATGTCCACGTCCAAAAAATGGGATTAATTTTCTCCCACATTAGATGTAAATTCCAATGTAGTGGTTTTGTTGATATAATTTAAAAATGGTTCTATAGAATCCTGAGGCCCCTTACATACAATAAATATGCCATTCAAGTACCGAAAATAGCTTCTAATATACTGGTAGAATGATGAAGTAAGCACATAATGTTGTTCCCAGTATTGTAATATTCCCCCTGGAAAAATATAAAATTGTTCTTAAGTACTGACTTCATGTTTTCCAACATGAGTCTGAATTCCAAGGGGGAAAGGAAGTAAAAATCCACTATAATGTCCTCAAACCAAGCCAGCCCTTTGTAATGGGGAATAACACTAAATAAATCTTTAATGTCAGTTGTGAGGAAAAAAATAGTCTGTATTAAACTCTGTGTCCCTGAACTTGGTAAGGAAGTCCCATGAGTCTATTAGAATGTGGGGGTAAGTGGTGTAGAATGGTTTTAACTTACTATCCACATACATAGCAAGTGGTTGTGCTTTTGACCCTACTGAAGAGACGATTGGTCTCAAATGGGGAGCTTTGAACGTCTTTATGTGTTTTAGGGATCCCAAAAATACCTAGAATCACCGGTTTGGGAATCCGCATAAAGTCAAAAAGTTGTTTATCTAACACCCCCTGGAACAAGTTGTCTTCAAGATACGTATCCAAATTCCTGTCTGCCAAATTAATCTCATTTCTAGATACTTCTTGATATTTTCCATCACCATGTAAAATCTCTAGCATTTTACTAGAATACAACCAATCTTCCATCAGAACCACCCCTCCCCCCTAATCAGGCTTCATGACTCAGACACTGTTGTTCCTACTTAAATCAAAGACTAACTCTCTTTCTTCTTTAGATAAATTACCAAAGAAATATCGTCTATGTTTGAGAGAAGTGAAGGTTTTACGAATGTTTCTTTCAACCGGAGCCTCAAAGTTATGAAGCAAAGGGTGGGTAGGGCAGGTTAAAAATACTCTTTTTCTTAAGCTAGTTATTAGCTTCAGGAGCAACTTTACCTCCAAAAAATACCTCTAAATTTAGGTTACAAGCAAGCAATTTGGTATCTAAAACCATGCTGGCCATGGAGCCAGGTTGACTCGGAACAAAGGTGAACCCCATTTGAAATAATTCAAAGTGAGTTTTTGATAACTCTACCTCAATATAGTTAAATATATGAAAATCGTTATAGATAGAAAGGGGTCCATCAACCTGAATATACTCATTAGAATCCCCTTCTAATTTGCTCTCCCTCTGCTTCTCTGACCCCCTCCCACCTTGATAGCAACTCCCAAAACAAGTTTGCCTGGTCACTTGTGCATAAGATGGTTGGGTGGTTTGGTTCTGCAACCTTGGTGACCTCCTCACAGGAAGGTGTCCTAAAGGCCCTCCCCCGTACTTCACTCTCAAAATCTACCCTATAGTTAGGCACATTTTCCACACCACTGTTAACTCCATCCTCAATAGCATCATAATTAATTCTAGAATTAGGGCTAGGTTGTTTAAGCAAAAAAAGGCAGAATATGCCTTCCCACTCTGATAGTCTTTCTCATCTCTCTGTAATTTACTGAGTTTCCTCTTTTTGTTTTTCTCTGTAACTTTGTCGGCCTGCCTAAACACATCATGGTATTTCACACTAAATTCATTAACAGAATGTAATAAATCAGATTCAGCTTTTCTATTTAACTCCACAATATCCTTGCGCAAATTATCCATTACCATCAAATTGTTTTTAATAATAATACATAAGACAGCTAGACCACATTCATTACAAACATCCACAAGCTCATTAAAAACACGTTGTTAGGAAATCTAGTCAGTCTTAAACCTTTAGGAATCTATGGTGAGTTCCATTAGAGATGCAATATTGGAAGGATGGGGTGTTAGATTTAAACCTATTTTATCTACAGAAAACCCAGTGGGTTGTTCTTGAACAATGGGTGGTGTTCGCCCACAATGGATGTGGATCACGACAGGCAGGTGGATGGTGGTGTGCCTCACCAAGGTAGGGATATCTGCTTTGTCATGGATTTTCATGGCGGCACCCACGTTATGAAAAATATTATCATGACTTACTGGGACATTTTTGCCACTATGCCCAATACTTTGGGCATTTTTTCCAGGGATGTAATATTCAGTTTGAGAAGGGGTTATAACTTAAAAAAAAAATTTTTGAAAGGGTTAACAGCAATACTATTGAGACAGGGAGGAGTGGCACACATGAGTATGGTACGTGCCCCCAATGTTCTTCTATTGCTGACACGGATGAACTTGATTTTCACAACCCTGGTGGGATTTTGAAAGCCAAAGGCTTTTTTAACTGCCAGACAAGGGGGTGGTTTATTTGGCATTTTGCTCAGTCTGTTTGCATATTATGTTGGCAAAACAGAAAGAAAGCTGAAACAGAGGATCTATGAACATTTTTACGAAATCAGTAGAAAGACACCAACGCCCTTTTTAAACACACTTTGGTATGTGTGGATTATTGTTTCAAATTTTGGATGTTGGAACAGGTTAAACAATTTGACAGGGGGACAGTGACTGGGAAAACAGCCTTGAGTTCTGTGAACGTATGTGGCAGCTTAGGCTGAATGCTTGTTCACCACCAGGGTTAAAGGAACACTGTTCCATTATCCCTGCTTTAAGGAAGACAGCCTTAAAGTAAAACTTTGGCTGACAAATTGTTTTTCCTGGAATACTTGTGCATTTGCTTGAAGATGCATTGTTGTACTTAGACATAAGTTTTATGTTTAGTTTTGTTTTTCATCTGTATTGTTTATCCATTTTACCATTATTGTACTGTGGTTGATTGTAAGATATCTTAGACCACATTTTGATACTTAATTATTTGTAATCATGCAATTAACCTATTGCTGGAAGTGTATGTTAATTGATGATACTAGCTAAGTGCTTTGAATTTTGGATTGTGTTATTCTGATGAAGTTTCCTTGTGGAATGAAAACTCTTAATCTGGAGTTTTGTATTGATAATTTGGAGTCTCGCTGTTATTAAAATACCTTGTACAACTCGAGTTGTCATTTTTCCTCGTAACCAGTGTGCCTGACTGAGGGAATTGTGGATTCTGAGAGAGAGAGACTTAAAGACACACAGTAAGAATTCAAAACCTGGAGGAGAGATTAGTATAATATTTTTATATTGCTTCTCATGTAAAAGGGGAAATACTCCTGTTGAGCCATGTGCTGTGGATAATGGCCATGTTTTATTACATGGGTATTAGCTATACAGTTACATTTTGGAGGAAATTATTTGGAAATTGCCATGTGTGCAGAAGATAATCACTACCATAAAACTGTGTGAACTATACTTATACCTGATAGCTGCTGAGTATTACAGAACTGCCCCACAGCTTGTTCCTGGAACTCTATACCTCCCATTATATAAGGACTCTCTGGCCTGCAGAACACCAGTTGCCTGTTCCCACCATTGGAGGTGATTGCTGCGGCTACATCAACTCAAGTCCCTATGCCTAGATCTCCTGAAGGATGAATCTGACTAGAGTAGTCTTGATATAAGGACTCTCTGTCTTCCAGAATGCCAATTGTCTGTTCCCACCATTGGAAGTGATCGCTGTGGCTAAGTCAATTCAAGTCCCTACCCCTACCTCGCCTGAAGGGTGAATCTTACCAGAGTAGTCTTGTATGTTCCCTTTATACTTGACTGAAGACTGCTTCTTTTAGTCCCCCTATATTTTTCATTAAAAGTATTACTTACTATGCTATCTGTAGTAGTAACATGGGGTTTTATATCTTGACTGTGTTTTGTTAGGGATGGAGTACCCTAGTACCTGGAACATTGCATTTATAACTCTTTCACTGCTACCTAATTACTCTGCCCTTATCCTCTACATAGCTTTGCCTTTCCTACATTTAAGCATCTTTCACTACACATAGTAACCAACAAACCAACTACTACACCCCTCTCTACTCTACTATGTAAATTAGTCCATGATAGAAATAACTTGATTATTTACTTTTAAACACCTCTCTCTTACGATGGTTTGATTTATCTGTTTACTTCCCTGGGGTAACCTGCTCCATTCTGCACTTGGATTCACTCTACTCCCCTTCCCTACCCCCAATTCCCACCCCGGCCCATCTATCTTTACTTTTCAAGCCCCTCTCTCCACCCACTATTCCTGATTATCCAATCATAAAACCTGGAAATTATCTTGTTATATTACCTCACCTAACTAATTTATACCTAGTTATATGACACAGCCTTCATTCCCAGTACTATAGCTATTTTTTTAACCAATTCGCCTACTCCATCCCTATTCCCCCTAGTTTTTATTCCATCAATCCTGCTGTACTTTACTTACCTTTTACTTACACATACCACCTGTACTTAATTTTCTTTTCTTTTCTCCTACCTCTCTTTCTCCTTTCTAATCTCTCTAAACTCAACCTTATTATTCCTTTATTGTCCACTTTCCTTTATCTTATTCCTTATAGATACTTCTAACTCTCCTCCTGTATATTACTTATCCTGTACAGATGCCACCTGTTTATAACTTTTCTCCCATTCTCACTATCCAATACTTTCCTTCTAACCATACTTACCATAGTCCTATTGTGTCCTCACATGCCCTCCTCACCCCATCCTCAATGCCTAACGAATGTTTAAAGAGTTTCCTTTTTCTTCATTTCCCTATCTGTCTATCTCTTAACAGCTTCCACTACATTAAACCCTACTTCCCTATTTCACCTGCCAACTTCTGCCACTATTTTCCAAACCTATCTGTCTAACTGCTACTCCAAGATATCTCCCAGTTTATTTCCAGTAAACCCACTCACTGTTCTTCCCTAAACTGAAAATATTTAATCCAGAATGTTCTATCTTCCATTTCCAGTACCACCTTAATAAGCCAAACAGTGAAAGAATATTAACATTACACTAAGATTCTCAAATATACCTTAGTGTGGTGACATCCACCCTAATCCAGGCCCCACTTCTATCCATATCCCTTCAGCTCTACCAAACCCTTCTGATTCCTCCAAAATCCTAAACTTTGTACCCTGAACTTCCAGTGCATTTGTAATAGAATCACTGACTTTCAAGCCTGGATAAATCACAGCTCACCTGATATTATTTCCACAGCTGAAACCTGGCTCAAACCATACATAAATGACTGAATTTCTCCCTCCAGGCTTTAATATTGTTAGGCCAGACAGACTTCATAAAAAAGCTAGAGGCATTGCACTTCTTCCTAAAAACATCTACAATCTCTAATCCTATCCCTAAGTTCTCTAATGCTAAAATTCTCATTTCCCACTTAAAATTGAACAATACTAAAAGTATATGGCCACAGCATACCAGTACTGCAAGATATTCTCTTTTGGATCTCTCATACTATAAAAAATGAAACTATTATTTTAGCAGATGTCACCATTAACTGGTTTAACCTTAGTTGTAAATTCCCATCCTCAAGCATTAATCAATTTAAATATAACCAACTTATTACCACTCTAAGTAGATTTAACCATAGAAATAAACAGGGCTCTATCCTAGACTGCATCCTTGTCTCTGATCCCCAGTAAGTTCCCCAATACTGGCACTCTCCCTAATACATGTAGTGACCATCTCCCTACTTATGCCCATAGAACAGATCCTCTTATACAAAAACAGCATCATTATAAAAACATGAACTGGAGAATCCTAAAAACACTTCCTCTAAATGAATCTGTGAATTACTTTAATACGTCTCTAAATACCCTAAACAGCCTTGCCCCACTTCATCAAAAAAAAGAGTCAAAACTATCCTTACCCCATTTACTAATTCTTACTAGATCTAAAAGAAATTCTTATGTCAACTACAGACAAAACCTGGAAACAGTGGTTGAAAAACAAAATCCCTTTGGACCTGTTGAAATTTAAGCAAGGTAAAAAACAAGTAATCAAAGATAAAAAAAAAAGTATTATCTAAAACCTCAAACAAATAAACTGAATCCTAAAAAAATCTGGTCATCCATTTCTACAATACTCAGTCCTGGAACTAAAAATGAATCCTTCTCCATATCCTGATAAAACACCCACACAAATTGTCACCCTTTTCAACTCTCACTTCATTGAAAACATGTCTAAACTCACTGCTAGCATTTCCCAGCCCCTCCCCCACCCTTGCATAACTCAGAAGTCAAGCAAAACTTTAGGCCAGTCCTCTCCCTACCATCCACCTCCTACTTCACCCCCCTATAAATTAACCCTTGCTGCTATTGTTACTCCTATGTCAACAAACACCATAAAAAGACTGCTTCTTAAACTCAACCCTGGCTCCACCTCTGCTGACCATCTTCCTACAGAATATTTAAAGTTGGCAGCAGAAGCCATTGCATATCCTATTAATATACTTATTAACAGGTCCATCAATGAATCCTGTGAACCAAATCTCTGGAAAAGATAATTTATTCTACCTCTACATAAAGGGGATAATGCTACAGATATTTCTAACTAATGACCTATTGCAATCCTGTCCCCAATCTCAAAACTCCTAGAAAAATGTGTCCACACTCAATTTCTAAACTTACTTCTTGACAGTTAACTTCTAACATCAACATAGCATAGATTTAGACCAAATCATAGTACCATGACTGCCTTGATATCCTTCATGGACAATGTTAATAGAACAAGACACTCAGGTAAAATTGCTTCTGCTCTTTTTCTTAACCTATCAAAGGCCTTTGACAGAGTCTCTCAGCCCTTACTACTAAATCAGCTCTCTAACATTGATATACCTCCCCTCTCTCTTAAATAGTTTTCTAGCTACTTATGAAACATACAACAGGCAGTCAAATGGCAGGGTTCTTTCTTTTCCTACCTAAACAACAGAACTGGTGTTTCCCAAGGCTATATAATCGGACCTCTCCTATTTAAGGTCTTTGTTAATAGTCTACATATTAACTCCTGCCAGAGCACTCCAATACAATATACAGATGATTCAACCATTATTTGCTCCTCTGATTCCATGTCCCATCTACAAATCACCCAAGAGGCCTTTACCTCCATTGAGGCTTGCCTTAGCAAAAAACAACTGACAATCTACAAAAAAACTAAGCTACTCCTCTATACCCCTAAAACGTCTTTTCCTAATAAATCTCACTTCACTATACTCTCACAGAACAACACAACAATAGAAGTTGTTCCTTACTGCTTGGAGTAATAATTGATCTTTCTTCTTCTTCTTTCGGCTTTTCTCAGTTAGGGGTCACCACAGTGGATCATCTGTCCGCTCATGATTGGCAGTGGAGTTTTATGGTGTCGAGTTGTCGACCTTCCACAGAAGGCACACACACACCCACACTCACACCTAGGGCCAATTTAGAGTGTCCAATCCACCTACTGCATGTCTTTGGGATGTGGGAGGAAACTGGAGCACCCGGAGGAAACCCACACAACCACAGGGAGGACATGCAGACTCCGCACAGAAGGGACCCCAGCCGAGAATCGAATCGGAGAACCTCTTGCTGTGAGGCGGCAACGCTAACCGCTGCACCATGATGATCATTTAAAATTGGACTTATACATACAACATAACATTAAAAAACATATCACAAACTTGGCGTTCTTTGTCAGCACAAACACAACACTTCTACTAAACAGACTCTTGCCTCTGCCTAGCTGCTTCCCTCACTCGTGTATGATAACCCTATACTTACCAATCTACAATCCTCCCTAAAAACAAAATTAGAAGTGTGCTACAACAAAATCGCCAAGTTTGCTACAAATGCCATAATTGTAAAGCTTTACATTCCTTAAGTGGTTTGAATTCTCACACTACATTACCCAGCTACAATTTACCACTGCCCACAAATGAATCTACAAACCCTTGGCCTGCCCTGCCATGCCCTCATTTCATTTTTGACTACTACCTACCCAATAAATCTCTTAGATCAGAAAATAAACAACTTCTGGTCGAGTATAAACCTAGAAAATCTGCTGGTCAGTGTCTTTACTCTACTTCTGTGGATAAAGCCTGGAACTCTCTTCCCTTATCAATCTGAGCTAATCAAAACATTTCTTCCTTTAAAACTACTTTAAAAGAATAGCTCTGTTTCTGCACTAAACCAGATAAATATGCATTTTTTTTCTACTATAATTTCCCCTTTCCCTTCCTGTAGCCTGGATTAACCTACTTCTCACTCATCCTTTCTATGTACTAGCCAACCATAACCTCCCCTACATTAAATCCTGTTGTCTTCTCTTGCCTTTATATATCCAGTATCCTCTCATTTATTTCTACTTCCTAGAGCAAAAACTATGCCATCAAAACTCTTACCATAGTAGTCTTTTGTAATAAACAACAATTGGAAAAATACACGCAAATATGCTCTTTTTTTTTCTTCTTTTCTAATCTCTATGAAATTCTTCCAGGTATCTACTAGGAGACAGAATAACTAAGAATACCAAGCTTCTTGTGTATGCCTTGTTTCGTTTTGTATTTTAAATTTTATTGGTTTTCTGTAACTTTTTTTTTATTGTATTTTATTACTTGCAACTGTATGTTTTGGAGCTTTTCTCCCCATGCCTCCACTGAAAATGGACTCTGATTGACCCAGCTTGACTATCCCAGTAAACAAATGTCAATAAACCAATAAACAAACAAATAAATAAAGACAATGTAGGCACATCTCCTAAAAATAATTATGCACTGACCATGGAAAATACTTCATCGACTTCTGTGTGAAGTGGAAAGCAATCAGACAAGACACTAGGAAAGTCATTACTGTTCTAAACTCTAGCCACAGTTAAATAAATCAGTAATAACTGAGGAAAAACAAAGTGTTGTATTAGGAAGAAGTTCTGTTGTTTCTCTTATTAATTAGCCAGAGTTAAAATATAAGCAGGCAAACAAGGAAAAGCTGTTAAATGGCTGAAATGTTTCAAAGTTGCAATTTTTTGTGTGTTCACAGTGAAAACCAAATGAAATATTCAAGTTATGTAGATCAAAAAATTCAGGGTTCTATTCTTGTTTAACCAGTAACTGGTAATCTGATTTATAAGAGATTACATGCTTGGTAGTCTATAGCAGTTACCAGTGAACATATTTATTTTTTGTGTCTACAAGCAATGCTTATTCCATGCTTTGTGAAGAAAAATAGATTTGAGAATTGCAAAAAGAAAAAAAATCAATATTGGTAAGATTGTGGGTAGACATATGTAAACTTTCATTCATGTAGAGAGTAGTAAACAAAAGGCACTGGTAATTGCTTCAAACTAGTGGTAACTAAAATATTGTAAGTGTGTCCAGATCATCTTACACATATGCACATTTTCAAAAATAAGTATTTTTTCCTGAAATTACAAGAAACTAGATAAGACAGCATTCAAAAGACAGTTTTCATGTTCAGACTTTTTCCTGCATGAGTTTAGTGATGTTTTGTTAGTAATTCTCAATCTCTTTGAGGAGAACGTTAAGTAAAACAGGGCCAAGTAATTAACTGATGGATTAATTGATAATTAGGGACAAAAGGGAAAAGGGTAACTTAGTTGCAAAAAGGTTAGAAAAATAATGGAAAATAAATTGAAAATCCAAAGACAAAGGGTACCAGGACTACTTGCAGAGTTAAATGTGATGCACTGGACAGCATAAAGGATATTTTTTTGTCTGTGCATCGGGGATTGTTAGGAAGTATGAGACACTTTTAGTGATTGTAGTTTTATTTTATAGTAATGCTAATAATAAAATTAATTAGTTTATTAAAACAGATTTCATTGATTTCTTCCTTTGAAGAAAAGAGTATCAGCAATTAGTCTGGCATATGGCACAAAGAGTTAAGGATGTGAATTGCAATTCCTCTGGTACAGGCTTCAATTCCTTCAGTTCTCATTTGTGTAGTGTGTGACTTTGAGCAAGTCACTTAACTAGTCGTTGCTTTCAGATTGTTCTTCAAACGAAACTGGGTTCAGTGAACCTTCCAGATCATCATATGGGTGCTATTAAGGCACAACAAGATTTTGTTAGAATTCTGTTCATAGGATATACAATTATTTTATGTTTATAAGTCCAAACAGCAAAACGATGTAGGGGAAAAGATCAACTGCTATGTAAGACACAGCAATGTAGAAAAGTCAAAAACATACCAGTTGCTCACGGTAGAGGTGGTTCCAAAACTTTAATAAAACCGTAAAAATAAAGAACACATAAGCGCTTTCACATGTAGCTTCTTCAGACCTATTATCAAAGTGAAAACTCTAACCAGCTTTTAAACACCTTGTAACAATTTCATCCAATCAACTGAAAAAGCATTAAAAGTTGCTAAGCAACATGATTGCATTGAATATGCAAATTAAATAAACCAATTAAGTCTGCTTACATTCATATTCCTAAAAACAACTAAATGTTATAATGGGGGTTGGGAGGGTGGCTAAATGGCTAAGATGTTTGCCTTACAAACACAGGGTGCAGGGTTTGAATCTCACAAGGGATAATTGGCTAGGCTTAAAATGGCTCGCAAGGGCAGTTAGCTTAGTACTAAACTATGAACCTATGAACCTATGACTATAAAAATGCATATGCAATTAAATTAAATACTCATATCACCTATTACCTAATAATTCATAAAAACATTTAATCTATTTCATAAACTCAATAAATAAGAAAATGTACATATTAAAATTGCATAACTGTTCAACTAGTGTGTGCTGATTTAAAAACATTCCATCTACCCTATCTCCTCTTTGTCAGCCTCTTTTTTAGGGGTCTTGCTCTCAGTGCGGGTTGTATCGAAACATGTACATTAAGGCCAGGGGAATAATGTGCCCCTAGTCTAAAAATCCATTTCTTCTTGGCATGATATGTCTTATTAACTATATCCCCCATCCTAACATCTTGATTCAAAACTTCTAATACTAAAAACTTGAAATTATATCCCTCAGCAGATGTATTCATGTGTTTAGCTATTGCACTATAGCTCATCCCTTTACGTGCACAATACAAATGGTCATGTATCCTCTCCCTTAGACGCCTGTTCGTCTTACCAACATAAAAACTGGGACAGGCTGTGCACTGTGCTAGATAAACAAGATTTTTAGTTTTACAGTCAGCTTCAGGAAAATGTGTAAATATTTTGTTGTAAGTGGGATGTGTGAATGCCCTAGACTCATCTATACAATTGCAAAATGAACAATTATTGCATTTGGCAGTACATGAAGAAGTTGTTAACTCATTGCTCATGCTGTGACTATTCTGAGAAAAACATAGTCTCTGGCGTAAAGATTTCTTATGTTTGTATCCAAATCTTGGCCTATCACCCACTACCCCGGCAATATCTGCATTGGTTCCTAAAATAGGCCAATGCCTAAAGATGATCTCCCTGATGTCCCTTTCATCACTCGAAAAAGCTAGGCTAAAAAAAGGGGGCATATTATCAACACTGTCAGTTGTGGATGTTTCCATTCTATGTTGTAAAAAATATGGTTTGCCTCTATTGTGCCTCCACATTCTGACCTTGTTTTTTGTATGATGTATCTCCTCCTCATGGTAGCCTCTGGATCTGAAGTCAGCATCTATCTGATTCAACCCTCTTTCAAAATTGTGATCATTACTGTGTAGGCGACTAACCCTAAGGTTCTGACCTTCCAAAATGTTATGAAACACGTGACCCGGATGCATGCTGTTGCGGTGCACGTATGTGGGTCGATAGCATTCTTTTCTAAATAGTCTAGTCTCAATATTATTAGTTGCATCCTTCACTAGCAGAACATCCAAGAATTCAGTCTTCACATTCGACTGTTTGAATGTGAATTTCAAAATATTTGTGCTTGTGTTCAACATATGAACAAACTGGCATAGTTCTGTCAACTCCCCTCTCCAAAACATGAAAAGGTCATCCACAAGACGTCTGTAGAAGGGCACATAAGTTTGATAGAGTTCAGACACATACATCACATCTTCCTCCCATGTGGACATAACCAAACTGGCGTAGCTATTGGCACACGAGGTGCCCATAGCTACGCCTGAGGTCTGTAAGTAATAAAACTCATTGAATGTGACTGCATTATTCTCTAAAACCATTTTCATCAATAAACATAGAAAATCAATGTGCCTAGAGTCATACGTGCTCTTACTTAATAGTGCTGTTTTGTCCATCCAAATACCTTCTTAATTTGGTATACTTGTAAAAAGAGATGTTACATCCATAGTAACAAACAAACCTACTTCTGTAGTCACATTCTCATCAACAAAGGTACGTAATTCCTGCAAAAAGTGTCTGGTGTCAGTCAACACCAACTTGCACTCAGATAAAACATGTTTAAATTTTTTGTCTAAATACACAGAAATGGGTTCGGTGGTCCACCCACTCCCTATGACAATTGGTCTAAAGGGAAGGTGTAATGCATCCTTGTGCATTTTGGGCAAACCATTCAGAATGGGTATTTTCGGGTACTCGACCAAAAGATAATTAAAAAGCTCCATCGTTGTAAATGGATTTCTGTATTTCAAAAAAGAAAAGTTTGCAGCATACTGTATAATGCTGCAGGCAAGATAAGCTTATAGTGATGCTTTGTTTTAAAACAAAGGAAAGGCCTTAGCCAGTTTTATGATGAATATAACTTTGTTTGTATAACTATGCAGATAAAGTCAAGGGAAAGTGCAGAGTTTGTGAGAAATATGCTGACTGACAGCCTCTGAAACATAATTGCATATTTCTACTGTCAATCTAAAATATGAACTATGATGGGAAGAGATGTACCAGAAAACTTGGTCGTCCTTGTATTTAATTCTTAAGTTCTGCTATGTTAGAGTTTGTCTAAGTTTGTTATTAATAGTTGAGTGTGCTGCTATCTGTTCAGAAAATAAATGTTTCCACAAACTGTTTTCAAAGTCTTAGTGGTTTTATACTAATGGCAGATGGTGATAAAAAGAGCACACTTCTTAACACTGATAGATGGGATTTATTTAGGCTAACTTGAATCCCAATAGGTTCAGTTTGAGGGTCTCTGGGAGTCTGCATTAATGTAGTTTGGGTTCTCCACCACAGTTCCTATTAGATCTAAAGGCATTTTAGGTGTGGTATAGAAGGGGTGTTTTCTGCACTCTTAAACCAGTTTCAATAATAATGCACACATGAATATACTCCAAATGCAGGAGGGTTTCAAGGTTAGACAATTTGTTATTTAGACTTCTAGCATTCACTGCACCACATTGGTACTGTCCATAGTTTTGTTTGTAATGTTTTTTGGTTGGATTATCCATTAGCTGAACTCTGCCTAAAAAGGCACTATGGGACATCAGGGTTTTCTGCCAGTTTGCGGAATCCATATAATGAGAGGTACAAGCTCTCTTTGGCAAAACAAGTAGAGTTGTGCAGCAGTTCATCCTATGCTGATACTTACTGGATTACCCTTGAATGACACCCATTTCTGATCCAGTTATTGAAATAATTCATATTTTCATTGTAGCTCAGCATCACCCCGATGAAGATAGGATTCCACTCGTATTTATACCTGAGTCTACCCTGCACTTGTGACATGAATGGATTCATTGTACCTCAGCATCACCCCTGATGAAGATAGGATTCCACTCGTATTTATACCTGAGTCTACCCTGCACTTGTGACATGAATGGATTCATTGTACCTCAGCATCACCCCGATGTAAGATAGGATTCCACTCGTATTTATACCTGAGTCTACCCTGCACTTGTGACATGAATGGATTCATTGTACCTCAGCATCACCCCAATGAAGATAGGATTCCACTCGTATTTATACCTGAGTCTACCCTGCACTTGTGACATGAATGGATTCATTGTACCTCAGCATCACCCCGATGAAGATAGGATTCCACTCATATTTATACCTGAGTCTACCCTGCACTTGTGACATGAATGGATTCATTGTACCTCAGCATCACCCCGATGAAGATAGGATTCCACTCGTATTTATACCTGAGTCTACCCTGCACTTGTGACATGAATGGATTCATTGTACCTCAGCATCACCCCAATGAAGATAGGATTCCACTCGTATTTATACCTGAGCCTACCCTGCACTTGTGACATGAATGGAGAGCTTGGAAATGTCTCTCTGTCTTCATTTCTAGTACAGTTTTGCATGCCATTTTTTACGCCCATATGAACCATTGCTACCATGGCATAGTCATATTTGTTCATCTTAAGGGCCTTGAGGGCCCTTGAAAACCCTTGAGAAGTTGGAGATCCTGACACCAGAAAGACAATTCACTGTCACCTTGTTTCTGTCTAGCCCTGTGAGGGTAGAGTCTGTGTGTCTTACTATGGAGTCACCAATCACCATTACATTGTTGTTTGTAGAGGGTTTAAGTGTACTTGGTTTGGAGTGATTATTTTCCTGGTGACAAATGGTTGTGGATATAGCGGTATGTGTTGTGGTATTTAATTTCTGCTGAGAACAAGGCTTGTTTGACCTTGGATGCTTTGGCATTTACCTTTTTACAGCCTCAGCATATGATCGTTTTCAGTATATTTGTGTGGAATGCTGTGGAGGTCTGTGGTGAGAGTGATGCTTCCATCTTAGTGAAATGCTTGGATCTTTCATGGGTAGTTTGTGATGGGGTATGTAGTGCTTCATTGTTCACGAGCATCAGGAAGTCACTGCACTGCCTAAGTATACCAAGCGCTATGAGGCTGGCAACTGAGGGAAGACAATCAGGTCGATCTTTCATTTAGTCTAATAAAGAGGGTGGCCTTATGGTTAAGGTGTTTGCCTCACAAACACAAGGTGCAGGGTTTGAATCTCAGAACAGATAATTGGCTAGGCTTAAAATGGCTCACAAGAGCAGTTAGCCTAGTACTAATCTATGAACCTATGAACCTACTAATCTATGAACCTAATATAAGAAATTTGGGGAAATAAGACTTGGCTGATTAGCATTGTAAGACTTATCTTTTCATTGTACTTAAAAATGATGCAACTAGCTTGGTAGTCAGATACTGACTCAGATGCAGCATAAATAGGACATGTTGAAGGGGCAGGTATGTGTCTCGGAGATCCCCCCTTCTCTGGAACAGGCTCCTTATCCATGTGAAGCAGAGTTCTTCTCCACCCCAATTTAACTATAGCCTAGAGTAGCAGATGGGGAATCAGAAATGTACCCCTGGTATGGCACCTATTTCTCTTTTAGACAGAGGCAGCTTGGAAAAGCTTGACCACTCATGCCCAAGCCTATATATACCCCTTAAAATACCCATAGGGCATCAAAACTCATCAGATACATTTAGGAAGGATGGCTAGGCTTAAAATGGCCCCCAGGGTCATTTGCCTAGTAATCACCTATGAACCTATGAGGTGTAAAAGTTTTGAATAGATATATTATAGAAAGCTTTAACGAAGTCTGTATATTGGAATCTGATTCTGATGTTGCTTATTACAAAACTAGACATCATATGATCATATTTTTGGAGCTTTTCACACAAGACATTAGCTGTCAAGAGGCAGATACATTGCAATACTAAAATAGGAAAGACCTTATTAAGTGTTGTTAAACAACATGGAGCAGGAAAGATGGATAATTTTGGACACTTTTAGAAAAAAATTTAAATAAAAGAGATGCAGAGATAAAATGTAAGACCTAAGTGAAAGTATATTTTTACAAGCTTTATGTGGCTAACTGTAGGTCACTTTCTGGCCACAATTTAGTTTTGTTACATTCCACAGGGAGAATATGGCTAGGCAGATGAAATATTATTTTGTATAATGTGAATGGAGAAATGAGACTGCATGTAATGATGTATTTTTTCTTATGTGACTACTTGACTGTGAAAATCAAACGTGCTTATGATGCTTAAATGATGTCATTTTTTCTTTGTAGAAATAAAATGTCCCCTCCCTTTTCCATAATTGTAGTGTGATCTTTAATATCCACCTAATTCACTACTAACTCAGGCAGATGGGACCTCAGTTTAAAGTCACCTTAGAAGGAAGATACCTCTGGAGTGTAGCACTCCAGTAATACTACAGTATACTGTCAGTACTCACATATGAATCCAGAGTGTAGCACTCCTGTAATACTACAGTATACTGTCAGTAATCACATATGAATCCAGAGTGTAGCACTCCCGTAATACTACAGTATACTGTCAGTACTCGAATATGAATCCAGAGTGTAGCACTCCGGTAATACTACAGTATACTGTCAGTACTCAAATATGAATCCAGAATGTAGCACTCCCGTAATACTACAGTATACTGTCAGTACTCACATATGAATCCAGAGTGTAGCACTCCCGTAATACTACAGTATACTGTCAGTACTCGAATATGAATCCAGAGTTTAGTACTCCCGTAATACTACAGTATACTGTCAGTACTCAAATATGAATCCAGAGTGCAGCACTCCTGTAATACTACTGTCAGTACTCAGATATGAATCCAGAGTGTAGCACTCCCATAATACTACAGTATACTGTCAGTACTCGAATATGAATCGAGAGAGTAGCACTCCCGTAATAGTACAGTATACTGTCAGTACTCAAATATGAATCCAGAGTGTAGCACTCCCATAATACTACAGTATACTGTCAGTACTCGAATATGAATCGAGAGAGTAGCACTCCCGTAATAGTACAGTATACTGTCAGTACATACGAATCCAAGCACCTGGTCTGGGGATTGCTTTTGAGCACAACAATCTCTAATCATTTTATTATGTTTACCTTTTAAATAAAATTAACTTTTTTTACGATTTTGTGAATTGTGTAAGGTTGAATTCCTGGTGGTCTTTTTCTTAGACTGAATGCGTTGTGTAAAACTCTACCTGTTCTCTTACAACAACAAACAGAAACTTGTTTTAGTATTTCTTTGGAAAGCTAAAACCACCCCTTAGTCCTGGTGTCTACCCAAACAAGTACCTAGAATATGCCAGCCTTGTAATGTTAGATACGAGTGATTAATTTAATAAGACACTGAAGCCTTATTTATTTACTTATTTTGTTAGTTTAATGACTGAATATCAGAACCGAGGGGGTAAGTAATAGCAAACTATCAAATAGACATGAGCAGTAAAGGTAGAAGACTGCTTTTGCAATAAATATTCGACACAAATTGTTTGTGTCTTTCAGCTTTTCCTGGTTAGGGGTCGCCACAGCGGAACTCCAGTCCACTAATGATTGGTAGTGGATTTTTACGTACCAGGTTACCAGCCCTGATGCACAGCCTTCAACGAAGGCACGTCCCATTCACGTATGCCTCCACACAGAAGACGCTCTAGCTGAGAATCGAATGGGACAAAATCTTGCTATGAGGCGACAATGCTACCGCAGCACCACCACCGCAGTACAAATGTTTGACACAAATAATACTTCAAATATTTGACACAAACAATACTTCTACTAATGCTAATGTATATGTCAAGTGGTATATATAAGTAACATTGGAAGGGCTGATATCTACGTATAGTAATCTAGTAAGGCAGTCAGCACAAGTGTATGTAATGGGGATTAAATGTATACAGTGTCACCAAAAGAAAGAGAGCTACAGGGATAAGCAGTTGAACAGAGGTCATACAAAGGTTAAAGAGCACTGTCATCAGAAGAAAATGTCAAACAATAGCAGCACACACAATACAGTCCCCACCTGATGGCCAGAAATCCTGTCTAAAACAATGAGAAGGGTACCACGCCCAAGTTCTTCTGTTACTGTCTGAATTATTGAATTATTTCATTCAGAATACAAACTTTTTTTTTAAAATACAACTAAATCTTCACCTATCAAATCAATGGATCTGCTCCTGTTCATATCCAGTATTAACATGTTCTGTCCCACCTAGTTCCGTTCCTGACCTACATTTCTTGTATTAACATGTTCTGTCCCACCTAGTTCCTTCCCTGACCTACATTTCTTTGAATTTCTAATCACTAATCACATGTTCTGTTATCTATTTGACAAACCCACTAATACAAAAATTCAAATGCTCAATGTTCAGCCTCTTCTAATGCATAAGTATCTTTTATATTGTAATAGTTACTGCTACTTTATATGAATGTAATCTAAATAGCAAATGAATGTGTAATTGTTAATGTATATTACTTAATGTCTGTTTATGTATATTACTGAATGTGTGTTTAAAATGTTTGTAATAGGTTGGAGATTTTTTCCCCGGGCCTCTGCTGATAAGGGAGGTTTTCACTAAACCCAGTCAGACAAACCCAATAAGTAAGACCAAAATAAATAAAATAAAAATAAAATTGAAAGCCCCTAGAAAGTAGGAGAAATCTTCTTTTACATGAACAGTGACAAACACTCAAAGGTTCTTGCACCTGCCTTCGTACAAACTTTCAGTGCTCCAGGTGGGTCATCTTTGTGTACTGCAGTAAATAGAAGGTAATCTTACAAATACTCATACTAGTTAAGGTCCCACACACTGTACTTAAACATTAACACCTGCTTTGGCAAACGTGGGCACATAAGCCTGCTCATTACCAGGCACTGCAGTAGGTATCATGTCCAAAAGTGCTTTGGTGATGCAACGACAAAGTGTGCAGGTTACAATGCAAAACCTCTACCTGATCTGCAAGTACTGCAATGGAGAAAACCTCGAATATGATATCAATAAAAAGTACTGCAACTGAGAAAGCCACAAATACAATATCAATAAAAAGTAAGGCAATGGAGAAAGCCACAAATACGATGTTAATAAAAAGTACTGCAAAGGAGAAAGCCTCAAATACGATATCAATAAAAAGTACTGCAATGGAGAAAGCCTCAAATATGATATTAATAAAAATTACTCTTGTAACATTAACAAGCTTGGAGAAGAAAAGCAGAA
This sequence comes from Protopterus annectens, assembly GCF_019279795.1. Taxonomy (NCBI): domain Eukaryota; kingdom Metazoa; phylum Chordata; order Ceratodontiformes; family Protopteridae; genus Protopterus; species Protopterus annectens. The sequence continues at coordinate 20,589,401 of NC_056743.1, forward strand.
AATTAGGAAAGTAAGAAATTAATCCATATTTGTTGTAGATCTCTTTAATAGCCTTGCAGATGTGTTCGGAAGGCTTTAGTTCATGATCAAAGACAAAGCTGAGGCACTTCACAAAGGTTGTACTTCAATGGGAGTGCCATTTTAGTTTTCTAAACAAGAAGGAGAGCTTACCCGAAGTTACACACATATGCATTTAAGGTTGGCATAACAACACTTTGAGCCAGTAGTCAATGATTGCTCAGTCTTTACACTCAAATAATCCCAAAGGAAAGCAAAATATTGAAACTGCATTTGCAAAGTGTGTCACCTTTTAAAGTAGGTTGACATTAAGTACAATTAATCTACTGAACAATTTATGTATCATATTATATTGTCAGTGATGCCATGGCTGCAAGCTATATGATTACATCATCTCAAATATCCTACAACAGCAACATGACACATCCTGGGTGATGAGCATTCCAACGCAGTTAAACAGGTTTACTTAGAAAATGTAAACAGTTCAAAAAAAAAAAAAAGAAAATGTAAACAGTGAATCTACTTCTCCAACACAGTGCAAAAGTCAAACACTGCACTGCCTTATAGAAAAGTGAATAAAAGAATTACAGACTCCATGAGGAACACAGTGAGGCAAGCCTAACTAATGAAATTGTTTCAGTTTTACTGACTAGATACTCAGTGTCCTTGTACTCATGTAACAAAGGGGAGTTAACAAAGCCAATGATCAAACTTTAATAAATGAACAGTCCTGCCTGTTCTAATAGTCCTTACCACTTGGCACTCGCCAGCTGCTTGTCACATTTACAGAACAAGAGCTGGGCATACCTAAACCATAAGTTCTAGATACAGGGATAAGTGCCAATTCATTCACTCAGGAACATATTTTTAAATTGAAAGTACATGCATCTCTACTTTTGACTTCTCTTTTAATAATTAATGACAGAAGCATGCAGTATCTGCAAGCAAAGGTACATTAAATGCAGTTCATCTTGGGGCTGTGCTCATGACTCTGCTGAAAGATTACACCATCATTTTAAAGCAGAATGTCCCCGTGTCAGCAGAAATCAAATGTGAAGGGATTAGACATGGCCCAAATATTGAAATGTAGTCAGACTGAAGGCAGAGAAAATGGTTTACTAGTTAGCAAAACGGCAAGTAGAAGAGAAACATTAGAGAGTAGGACAAAGAAACCACTGGGAAACATTAGAGGGAAGGACAAAGAAACCACTGGGAAACATTAGAGAGTAGGACAAAGAAACCACTGGGAAACATTAGAGGGAAGGCCAAAGAAACCACTGGGAAACATTAGAGAGTAGGACAAAGAAACCACTGGGAAACATTAGAGAGTAGGACAAAGAAACCACTGGGAAACATTAGAGGGAAGGACAAAGAAACCACTGGGAAACATTAGAGAGTAGGATAAAGAAAGTTGGGAAACATTAGAGTGAAGGACAAACAATATTACGAAACATTAGACACTAGGGCAAAGTATTGGGAAGCATTAGAGGGCAGAACACTTAAAATACTGGGAAACATTAGAACGTAGGACAAAGAAAGTAGTGGGGATGTGGGAAAATTGATGGCAGAGATCAGAAGTTTCCAGAAAGTCCGGGGCAATACAGCTAATGACCTGCTGGAGAGGTATGTAGTGAAATGCCTTGGATAAACATTCAGCATGTTACATATGCCATACAGCTTTTATGATATCGTTTCTACATGTGCTTTAACTAATGAAAACCATTTTGTTTTTTGCTTTGTTGCATAGTCCAAGTGTTTTCTGCTCATAAGGAGATATGGACCGTATTAACTCATCTTGATTTGTAATACAACTGTCTATATACACTATTTGTTTATTTATTTATTGTTTTTGTTTACCTGGAAAGTCTGACTGAGCACAGGACCCATTTTCAGTGGAGGCCCGAGGAGAAAGGCTACAGTCTTCAAACAGCAGTAACAGGCAGTGTGACACTAACATTTGAAAGATAATAATATACAATAGCTCTTGCACCATTTTCCAAAAGAGGGAGAACTACATTTCAAATTTGATAAAATATACAGAGAGCAATATTGTTGCTATTTTCAACAGAAAGCAAAATGGCTTACAGGTGGTATAGTGGTGAGTAAGCTAGATCTGAGAAATAGAAGAGGGAGTAGTTAAGGGTGAAGGGGTATAACAAAACAGGAGACAGAGATGACTTACAGTACAGATAGGATGAGGAGAATATGAAAAGAGAGTTGAGCAGGGATGACTTTGAACAGGAGTGATGTACTAATCTGCTGCAGCACATCTATAGAGCCAGGAGTTGAGGAAGTGAGACTTTAGCTGTAATATGAATGACTTTAGTGAGCAGTCCTGTGTTATTCTTAGGGGATGGACTTCCAGGTTTTTGACACTTGATGGGAGTACAGGAAACAGCCTGCAGAGTTATTAGGTTTTTGCTATATGCAGAAGTCAGTAGAAGGCAAGCTTCTGGGTGGCTTGTATGGTTTTACAAAATTGGTGGGTGGCTTGTATGGTTTTACAAAATTGGTTAGAGATGGACAGTCATTTGGTTTGTTTATTTGATTGTGGATAACACAGTGTGAGGAGTGTGCAAGTTGGTGGGGGGGGGGGTCTCTGAGGGCCAAACAATTGTGTGCTCTATATAGGAGGTTGGTTACAGATTTTGCATTCTGGTTGTAGCACTGCTCAGGTTTGGTTTGTTGAGTCAGTTGGGTGTTTGTCAGTAATAGTGCTGAGTAAACAGGAGTAGGCAGTAGGAGGGTAGTGGCAATATAACATCCTGCAGTCTTAGACAGATAGGGTTTTGCCCTGTAGAAAGTGTTTATTTTTTGTTGTGTTTTTTTTCACTGTATGTTGAACATGGAAGTAAAATTTTAGGGCTTTTCTGTGTAAACTGTTTTTTGGCTTATGTCACAAGTTCTATTTTGGAATTGTTGGTAGAGGCAATAGTGAAGGATATGATCTTTATTGTGAGGTGTTAGGGAAGAAAATTAGTTTTCTTTTGAAGGGTTTAGGAATAGCTGGGAGGTAGTCAGCCAGTATTCTATAGAAGTGAAGGATTCACACCTGTTTGCTGAGCAGATGATGGTAGAATCTTCTGTGTACTGTACTAAGGTAGCATTCTTACTGGCCAGAACAAGGTCACTAGCAAAGGTGGCAAACAGGATATGTCTCCATATGAATTCTTGTGGGACCCCAAATGCAACAGTGAGAAAGGATGAGATGTCAGTGAGCCATTTCATATGGCTGGAATTTGTTAGAAATGTAACTAGAAAACCAGGATAATGAGGAATTGTCACAGCCCAGATTGGAGAGATTTTATAAGAGTATAGGGTGGGAGACAATGTCAACATTTTTGGATTTATCAAGAAAGAGAGTAGACATAAGTTCACTATCATTTCTCTTTGTGTTAACAGTAGTAGTGAAGTTAAGGAGGGCAGTGGAGGTGCTGTGGTGGAGATGAAAGCCATGCTGTGAAGGAGGGAGGGTGCATTTTGTGTGATATAGTGTAGGAGTTTGGTCTGAATGCACTTCTCAAGTATTTTTGATAGGAAAAGAGGATAGTGACGGATCAATAATTGGTGAGTTCAGTAGAATGACCACCTTTGTGGATACTAAAGTTACATAAGATTCAGTGATAGAGTAGTTTATTAGAATTGTGACAGGGTAAGCTATGACCTCTGCTGCCACTGTTAGATATTTTCCAGGTATATTATCTTGGTGTTAGGGAAGTGGGTTTTAGTTTAAGTAGTATTTTTGTATGACACCAGCGGAGACTGATTGCAGAGTTAGAGTTTATAATCTGTTCATGGCATTGTTTTGTGTAGAGCTGCGGAGTATGGAAGAGACTAAATGAATGAAGTTAAACTAATTAACAATGCCAGCTGAGTTATTAGATTTGAGTGTAGGTGAAGGCTGTGTTGAATGGCTAGGGTTTAGAAGCTGATTTGTGGGAGATCAGAATAATTTGGGATTTTAATAAATTTTATTTTGGGACTTAGTGTAATATGTTTTTTGTCTAATTTAGTATGATATTTGGCTGTCTTTCTAAACTCTGGATGTCTGATAGTTCAGCTAAGTTTTTATTTGTGGCCCAAGTTTCCCATGCAGCAACTCTAAGTTTTATAAGATTGTTAGGGTCAGGTTAAGGTGTATGCCACCACTGTGTTTTAAATTTTGAGAGATGTTGTGATGGATTGCCATTTTAATTTTTTTTTTTTCAGGCCAAGTTTGTTGGTTACAAGGTTGTGGAGGTTTATATTATGGTTAATGAAGTCTACAGTTTTGAGAAAGAGAATACGGTGGGGGCTATGTCTGGTGAGGTCAGGTGAGAGTTTATTGGTTTTGTTAGTCAGGTACAGGATGAGGGGATTGAAAGGGTTGACAGAGTACATGAGTGATGGGAAGTTAGATGCGTGAGGATTAGGAGGAAGGAGAGGGCTGGAACTAGAGAATTTATCAAGCTTGGAGAGATAAGAGGGCTGGAACTAGAGAATTTATCATGATTGTAGAAAGAGAGAGAGAGAGAGAGAGAGAGGATTATTCATTAGGAAGTGTACCAAAACTGTAATTATACAATGACCCCCCCCCCCCCCATTAATATTCCAATATGTGCACGCTGATTAGTCAGCATGCCCATTGTAAATCAGACTTATACTAATGGAAAAAGGTCTGGCCGCCTGGACTTTTTCCATTAGTATAAGACTTTTTTTTTTTTTTTTTTTTTGTGTTAGACAGCAACGGAGAACGGAAGAGCCCTGTTGCTGTAATCTCGCTATGTTAAACGGGTTTAACATAGCGAGATAATTTAAAAAAAAGCAACGGAGGTCTTCCTTTCTCCATTGCTTTTTTTAAAGCTGTCTCGTTATGTTAAACTCGTTTAACATAATGAGACACCTTTTAAAAATCATAGTGAGACAGCTTTAAAAAAGCAAAGGAGAGAGAAGATCTCCGTTGCTTTTTTTAAAGCTATCTCGCTATGTTAAACTCATTTAACATAGCGAGAAAACTTTTAAAAAGCAACGGAGATCTTCCTTTCTCCATTGCTTCCACACACACAGCTCTGATGTACTGCATAAGCATACACATGCGCAGTACGTCAGAACTGCCGCAGAATACCAGATAGCTTCAGAAGGGCAGCATGGTGGCATTATACAATGCCATTATTTAAGAAAAGTAAGTATTTTTTTCTTAAATAATGTCATTGTATAATAGCAATAACCCACTTCTGGGTGTGGGTAATGCTGGATTTACCCACAGTTGTCTATGGCCACTCGAGCATCGCCCTCATGACCAAACCACACCAACCGTGGGTAAATCCAGTATTACCCACACCCAGGCGTGGGTTATTGCTTAATTGTATCTCAGCTAAATTTGTATTTTAGCTTATCTGTGTAGGTTGTTAATAATGTATCCTGTACGTGCATGACTATTTATGTCTGTGATTTGTATATATTTGGAACTTTTCTCTTCAAGACATCACTGAAACTGTTATTTTCTCAGCTGGACATTCTCAGTCAAGGACAAAAAACATTAAATACATAACTGTTGTTTGGATTGCAATAGTAGCAGTATTGTAATTTTTGCTGCAGGATTTGTGCTTCTGCACTTCTACAGCTGTTCATATTCCAGCTTTGCTGCTAGAGTTTTATATCTGCTTATCATTTGCCAGTTTAAAGTTGCATTCCAGTGCATTTCTGTTTGTTACATTTGCTTCTGCTCTTCTATTTGCTACTGTTTTCCCTATTCTTGTGTCTGCTACATTGTTACAGTCCTCCCAGGCCCCACTGATGCATTGTTTGGCTTTCTCTGCTGCGCCCTATTGTTTGTACACTAGTAAGAGTTCTTCCTTCCCCTCACTATAAAAGCTAAAGTTTCTGAAATTCTAAATTACCGGGGGTACTTGTCCTGTAGCTCTGAGTCCTAGGACTAAGAGAACTGTGACTGCCTACATATTCTAAAGTTAGAGAGCTCCGCTATTGGCTACATTTAATTGGATCCTGCCTAGCTGCACAGAGCTGCACATGCCCAGAGTCCTTTATTCAAGTCACTCAGAAGCATGAAAAGCCCGATCTGTAAGAAATGAGCTTTTCATCAAAAGGGGAAGAAAAAAGCTAACACACTCACTTATTAGTTGTCTGTGCAAGAGCTTTTTTCCCCTATAAGAGACCTGCAAAATCTTTACAGCCTTAGAAATCCATGTCTGACGCTCAAATAACCCACTTCGGGCACAAATAAACACACATCGAGCTGCAGTATAATGTAGGCATGTCTCCACTCCTTAATATTAAGTCTTCCAAAACAGTATCCTAAACAAACCAATCTCCAAGCAGTTGTAGTCACCCCTGAATCCAAGTCACTCCTATCAAAACCATGGATGAGCACTTTCCCTCAACTTCTGTAGCCAGCCTGACCGAGAGAAGTTTCTTGAGATAGTGTAAGAATTGTCTCATGCTGTCTGATGATCATCTATTACTCAAACAGCATAACACAGTGTGTGAGAGGTGTGCATGTGTGTGTGTGTGTGTGTGTGTGTGTGTGTGTGTGTGTGTGTGTGTGTGTTTGTGTGTGTGTGTGTGTGTGTGTGTGTGTGTGTGTGTGTGTGTGTGTGTGTATATATATATATATATATATATATATATATATATATATATATATATATATAAATAATATCCATGGAGGCAAAAATCTGACAGACAGTAAACTCAGACACCAAAATTGTCAGCAGTACACCACACATCACACCTCTCCAAGGCTGTCATAATATACATACTCCATCATGTGCTGAGGTTCCAAACATTAACTTGCCTAAACCTCAAAGACCTCCAAAACACAACACAGGCACAAAGCACACTCAGAAAGTTAAGCCTGCCACCTCACATAGCACAAGGTGTCCCACGGTCATGGATGCTGAGCCTGTAAGACCAGTATCAACCCAACCAAGCAGTCTTGTTGTAGGTGACTCCATTCTAAGACATACAGACCTACCTCTTACCAGTCTGAACAAGGAAAGAGTGACAGTTAATTGCTTTTCTGATATCAGGTTCTGTCAGATCATGCATGTATTCTATTTCTTGAATATATTTGCTTCTGCTCTTCTATGACTCTGTCATAGTTCATGATTATGCAAATGACTTGAGGTGTACCTCTCTGGAATATATGAAGAGAGATATGATGGAGCCCTCAGACTTTGTGTTCTGGGCAGGTATGAGCCTAGCACTGAGCAGCATACTGCCTTCTCCAACGATGATGCTGCAATATGAGCAAAAAATAATTCACTTCAATAACTGGATTAATTTATAGTCATTTGAAGAGGGTCCAATATTTGTTAGCCTGGGAGGATATGATCCACAGACTACACACAGCTTCATCTATAGACTGGAAGGCATACACAACCATTAGTGCAGAACCACAGAGATTTCTAGACTTTGCCACTACAAACGCCCTGGAACAACTAGCCAGATTACCCACTAGGATGAGCAACATTTTGGATCTTGACCCTACTAATATGCAGATATCTTGCACCATCACTTGTGTATCTTCATTACCTGTTCGGTCTGACCATAAAGCCTTCTCCTACAAACTAAAATTGAAAGCAGAGACCCCTTCCACCCAAGGTACATTTAGAAATTCTCTAAGACAGACTACCTACCCTAAGTGATACATTGACTCGTTCAAATCCCACCTAACCCAGTTACCTCTGATGAATATAAGGAAATGTACATCACCACACCATAGCAGCATGTAAACAACTGCATAGATGTAGCTGTACTCTGTGGGAACAAGCACAGGGCAAACCCCAGAAATAAACCCCCATCATGGAATCATAAAATCAGCAAACATTACAATAAAAGGAAGAGAATTTTGACCAAAAGTAAGAAGAGTAATTCCCAGAATGTTACAGGCCTTGTCACTGAAATAAACAAACTACACAAGAGCTTAATAAAATCCACCAAAGCCAAGTTTGAGGCTAAAATTGCCAGCCAAGCCATAGACAATTACAAGGCCTTTTTTAGTTATCTTCGTAACCTCAGAAGCACAATGCAGTAACAGAATGAGCTAATTGTGAAAGATGTTATATACAGTGAGGATGAAAACATAGTGAACCCACTGGTTGATAAATTCAGCTCAAACTTCACCCTACACCTATCCCACAAGATATACCTGAAACCAGCTCACCTCTCACCAGCTATCACACTAAACCAAGTCCTAAAAATACTATCAAAAGCTAAAAATACTGCATTTATGGGTCCTGACAATATCTATGAATGTATCGTACATAGCATAAAGCATGATTTAGCCACTCTACTAATAACATTGCTCCAAGCCAGGCCTCTATTACAGGTTTTGTACCAAGCTGCATGACTGCTGAATCATACAGCAATGCACTGTATGAGCACGTACACAAATGCATGGATTTTGCCATATCAAATAGAACTAAAACGCTCTCCTCCAAAAAAGGAATCCAATCTGGTGGTCCCCAGCCATCATTAAACTCTACAACAGAAGGAAGAAACTGTTGCAGAAAAAAAATGAAGTCACAGGACCTGATAATATCCCTGGCTGCATGCTACATGAGCTACAAAAAGAACTGGCACCACATCTGTGTGCCCCGTTCAATCACAGCCTTACCTCAGACTATGTCCCTAATAAATGGTGCACTGCTACAGTCATCCCATCCAACTACAGACCCTGGGAGTTATTGCCCCATTAGCTTGACAAGTCTGGTATGCAAAGCTAGGGAGCGTATCATCATGGACCTGCTTAACAAAGGTATAGGTAATCTCTAAACTCTTGACCCCACACAGTTTAGCTTTGTCAAGGGGAAATCCTGCCTACTGAACCTGGTTGACTTCTTCAAGGCAGTCACCAGGGCTGTGGATGAGGGTAAGACAATGCATACAGCCTACCTCGACCTCGCCAAGGCCTTTGAGATGATTCCCCACTCAGGTATCATTGATAAACTCACCAAACTACGCATCAATCCTTACATCACTAGGTGGGTTGCAAATTGGCTCACAGACAGAACCCACAGAGTGAAAGTTGTGGATTCCAAGTCAGACTGTCGACCAGTCATGAGTGGAGTCCCACAGGGCTCGGTCCTGGGCCCTCTCCTGTTTGGCATCTACTTCTCAGAAGTCCAGGCCAACACAGAAGGACTCTGGCTGACCAAGTTCACTGATGACTGCAAGCTAGGAGTCATTATCAACTCACCAAGTGATGCAGACATCCTACAAAAGGGCCTGTCTGAGACCAGTGACTGGTGTTGGTACCATGGCCTGAAGCTTAATGCCAAAAAATGTATTATCATCCCCTTTGGAAAAAAAACTCATTTCCCATGAATTACCACATTGATGAGAGGCCACTGAACAGTGAAGATCAGATAAGATAAGAGATCTGGGCACCCAGGTCGACAGCCACCTCACCTTCGATGACCACATTACCACTGTGGTCAGAAAGTCCTTCTATGTGGCATATCTTATAACCAAAGGTTTCGCATCCAGGAAGAAAGAGGTCATCACCCCACTCTACTCATCCCTCATTAGACCAGTTATTGAATATAACGGCCTGTTTGGCATGCACCTGACCAGACACCTACAACAGCTGGAGAGGCCACAAAAGTACCTCACAAAAAGGATCCTGGGCCTTAAACACATGTCTTACATGGACAGACTCAAGAAACTTCAGCTGTTCTCAGTCTCTTATCATTTACTTAGAGGTGATCTCTGCTTGACTTACAAAGCTATGTCCAACCCAATCCTACTTGAAATGCTACACCTAAAGAAATCCCAATCCCCCATGCCACACGCTCCAGAGATCACAACCTCATTACCACAATTAACAGAACATGCTGAAGGGACAGGTTCATCTCCCAAAGACTGCCCATACTCTGGAATAAACTTCCCATTAATGTGAAGCAGAGCACCTCGCTGGCCCTCTTCAAGAGAAATCTTGATGAGTGGATGGGTAATAGAAAGTTCACCCCAGGGATCACTCCAGTTGCCCTACTGGGTAGGGGCACTGTGAACTGGCACGGTACCTGGGCAATTTTTTTGGGGCTAGGTTTGTAAAGGCTCAAGGGCCATTAGCCTAGCACACACCTATGAACTTATGAACCTATGAATGGAGAGCAATTATAGTCATTCCCTCTGCATAACAGAGGACCTTTCACAAACCCAGGCAATTTCAGACCCATCCAAAGAAAAAACTGTTGGTAAACCAGCAAACCAAGGCACAACCAACAACTAATAACTAAGAAAAATGCCTTGGCAACAGAACCAATAACTGCCAAACAAAATGTTATATTAAATATATTTTACTGAGTGCTTTCATCCCACAATAAAGACTTCATCAGAATAACCACATTAACCAAAAGCTACATTTATACAGTAATTGGCTCTGAAAAAACATAATTTCCTATTTCTAAAAATATTTACAAAATATTAAAATACCAATGATGGGCAGTCACGGTGGTGCTGTGGTTAGCATTGTTGCCTCACAGCAAGAGGTTCTCCGGTTCGATCCTCGGCTGGGGTGCCTTCTGAGCGGAGTCTGCATGTCCTCCCTGTGGTCGCGTGGGTTTACTCTGGGTGCTGCGGTTTCCTCCCACATTCCAAAGACATGCTGCAGGTGGATTGGACACACCAAATTAGCCCTAGGTGTGAGTGCATGTGTGTGTGCCTTCTGTGGAAGGTGGGGTGCTGGGCTGACAACTCGACACTGTAAAACTCCACTGCCAATCATGAGCGGACAGGTGATCCACTGTGGCGACCCCTAACCAGGAAAAGCCGAAAGAAGAAGAAGAATTAAAATACCAATGATCATTTCATTTAAAATATTTGCAATAAATAAAGTGTCAGTAATCATTATTTTAAATTATATTTGAACCAAAATATTACAATCGTAATTTCTGAATACGTCTGTCAAAGGCGGATGAAGAAATTAAACAGTGAATAAAGGATGTCTTGCACAAATAAAACTCCACTGTCCCCTCAAGTTTAAGAAATCCATCTTAGTTAAACTCAGCTGTCCTCAGTTTTAAAACTGTAGCTAAGGACAATTGGTCATTAAGACCTGGAAAACACTAGCGTTTAATCATAACTTCCAAAGCAGCTCACGATATTCAAGCAATGTCTCCCACTGTCCGCTACATGAGTTGGGGACAACCTGTTCCAACACCCAAAAAGAAAATCTACTGTTTTTACAGCATAGGGAGTGCCGCTATAAAACATTTGTTTCCACTTTTTTGTTGATCTCATAATAGTGCTCATATATTCTTGTTTTGAAAGCTCTCTGAGTTTTCCCAATATAGTAGGAAAAACAAAGAAAGAATAAGCTAAATAGACTACTCCCTTAGTAGAACAATTAAAATGTTTGTTTGCTGTAAGAGTCATGCCTATACTAGACAGCACCTACTATTCACAGTGTACCATGTATGTGCACTGGTGACACATCCCACATTCGTATTTTCCTCTGTGTTACAGCACCTGCTATTCACAGTGTACCATGTATGTGCACTGGTGACACATCCCACATTCGTATTTTCCTCTGTGTTACAGCACCTACTATTAACAGTGTACCATATATGTGCACTGGTGACACATCCCACATTCGTATTTTCCTCTGTGTTACAGCACCTACTATTCACAGTGTACCATGTATGTGCACTGGTGACACATCCCACATTCGTTATTTTCCTCTGTGTTACAGCACCTACTATTCACAGTGTACCATGTATGTGCACTGGTGACACATCCCACATTCGTATTTTCCTCTGTGTTACAGCACCTACTATTCACAGTGTACCATGTATGTGCACTGGTGACACATCCCACATTCGTTATTTTCCTCTGTGTTACAGCACCTGCTATTCACAGTGTACCATGTATGTGCACTGGTGACACATCCCACATTCGTATTTTCCTCTATGTTACAGCACCTACTATTCACAGTGTACCATGTACGTGCACTGGTGACACATCCCACATTCGTATTTTCCTCTGTGTTACAGCACCTACTATTCACAGTGTACCATGTATGTGCACTGGTGACACATCCCACATTCATATTTTCCTCTGTGTTACAGCACCTGCTATTCACAGTGTACCATGTATGTGCACTGGTGACACATCCCACATTCGTATTTTCCTCTGTGTTACAGCACCTGCTATTCACAGTGTACCATGTATGTGCACTGGTGACACATCCCACATTCGTATTTTCCTCTGTTACAGCACCTACTATTCACAGTGTACCATGTATGTGCACTGGTGACACATCCCACATTCGTATTTTCCTCTGTGTTACAGCACCTGCTATTCACAGTGTACCATGTATGTGCACTGGTGACACATCCCACATTCGTATTTTCCTCTGTGTTACAGCACCTGCTATTCACAGTGTACCATGTATGTGCACTGGTGACACATCCCACATTCATTATTTTCCTCTGTGTTACAGCACCTACTATTCACAGTGTACCATGTATGTGCACTGGTGACACATCCCACATTCGTTATTTTCCTCTGTGTTACAGCACCTGCTATTCACAGTGTACCATGTATGTGCACTGGTGACACATCCCACATTCGTTATTTTCCTCTGTGTTACAGCACCTACTATTCACAGTGTACCATGTATGTGCACTGGTCACACATCCCACATTCGTTATTTTCCTCTGTGTTACAGCACCTGCTATTCACAGTGTACCATGTATGTGCACTGGTGACACATCCCACATTCGTATTTTCCTCTGTGTTACAGCACCTACTATTCACAGTGTACCATGTATGTGCACTGGTGACACATCCCACATTCGTATTTTCCTCTGTGTTTATGACTGTTCATTTCTTCTTTCTCATTCGTTCTTTTCTCAAGAATGCTTTTCATATTTTGTCCTCTTTTATAAGTAAATACTAATGGTTTGGAGAAAGCGCTTAGACTTTTGGACATTCTTGAAAACAGATTCCACAATTTAATAATAATTAATAATAATTTAGTTAATTTAGTTAATAACTATTTTTTGGATGTCAGTCATATCTTGGCTAAATTTTAGTGTGAGTGCTTAGTATGAATGATACAGATCTAAGGAAATCTGGGCCCAGGATTTAATTAACATGTTCAGACATGATGGCTATGATGTGGAAAGGGATGGGGTGCACTTTAAGATTCCTACATGAGAAGAATTTGGGATTGCTTCCCTCTTGCATACAAAGAAGGAGCTGATGGGCCTATCAAGTAGGGTTTTGGAGGATACCCTGTCCTCATCTCATGGAAATCAGAAAACAACAGAGGTGCACGCTACAAGAATAGTAAGAGATAGGTACCAGTTCGGGGACTCTGGAACTGGAAGATGGGGGAGCTGCATTGGAGACTCTGAATGGAATGATACCCACATTAGTAACGAAGGTATAAAATGCAGGGGCTAGCAAAGTGGTTGAAGGTTCTAAAGGGAAGCAAACAAACAAAGAAAAATGGCCTAAAGGATGGCATGAAAAGTGGTAACATATGAATGTAGAGAGGCCAGGCATTGACTCAGCACATGGCCTAAAGGATGGCATGAAAAGTGGTAACATATGAATGTAGAGAGGCCAGGCACGGACTCAGCACATGGCCTAAAGGATGGCATGAAAAGTGGTAACATATGAATGTAGAGAGGCCAGGCACGGACTCAACACATGGCCTAAAGGATGGCATGAAAAGTGGTAACATATGAATGTAGAGAGGCCAGGCATGGACTCAGCACATGGCCTAAAGGATGGCATGAAAACTGGTAACATATGAATGTAGAGAGGGCAGGCACGGACTCAGCACATGGCAAAGAACCAAGGAAGGTATGATTCCAAAGAAAGCTGCAAAACCGGAAGATGTCCAGCAGACAGAGGAAGTGGCAGATACAGTGATATGAATATGAGGGTAATGGAAGATGGGAGCAAAGGATTGTGGGACATGATGGAATAAATGCTGACATCATTAGTGCAGTGCTGTGTTTGGGATAATCAGATGAAGTACAGATATTATTTGTTCTATAAAGGAAGTGCAAAAGTCCCAGAATGAAGATGTTATAACAGATAAGAATAAATAAGATGGATAATGATGAAAGAGGAAGATACAAATGCAGTGAATTGTGTTGGAAAAGAGGATAAAACAAAGATAGTTGGACTGGCTAGGTGTTCATTAGTACATGCCAGGAATAAACAGTAGTGGTTTTGTCAGCACAGTCAAGCCTGACTATATATATGGGTAGTGGATATAAATATGGATCTAAGACTATTGAACGAAAGTTCAATTGTCCGAATCCACAATCACTGAACACACTTTAACGAAAGTGCTTTCACCAAAAAAGCGCTTTCATTAAAGTGTGTTAAAAATATATATATATATCCATTACATTTATGTTTTTGCAGGGGGGGCAAGCCCCCCTGCACCCCCACACCCCCCTACTTTAATATTCTCACTCCTCGGTCACACTACAGTGGGGAAAAGGGAATTTTCCCTTATCCCCACTGTAGTGCGATATCTGCAACAGGCATACTTACGTGAAAAGCACTTTCGTGCAAGTATGCCCAGCCGAATCTGTTTAGGTGATGTTGCCGTTCAGGGATCCATACAGATCCCATATATATATATATATATATATATATATATATATATATATATATATATATATATATATATATATATATATATATATATATATATATATATATGTATATATCAAACCAGCGGTGGAGGCAACCATGCAACAAGCACAAAAACTGTCAGCGGTAAAACAAACTTCCTGCTTTAATGGTGTACACAGGTAAGCGTTTTCACAATCGCTTCATCAGACCAAAAAAGTCTGATGAAGCGATTGTGAAAGTGCTTATCTGTGTACACCATTAAAGCAAGAAGTTTGTTTTACCACTGACAGCTTTTGTGCTTGTTGCATGGTTGCCTCCACCGCTGGTTTGATATATATATATATATATATATATATATATATATATATATATATATATATAATTGCACCACCATTAGATGCCCTATTCAACCAAGGTCTGAGTACGTGCTTCATCCCAGCTGAGTGGAGGACAGCCACTGTCATCTCTTTGCACAAAGGTGGTGCATCCACCAATCCAGGAAATCATAGACCCATCAGCCTAACTAGTCTGATCTGCAAGGCCATGGAATGGATTATCATGGACCTCATTAACAAGGACATTGGTAACCTCCAAACACTTGATCCCACACAGTTTGGCTTCATCAAGGGGAGGTCAAGTCTGTTAAATTTTGTCGACTTCTTTGAGACAGTCACCAAAGCCATGGACGAGGAGAAGACACAGCCTACCTTGACCTGGCTAAAGCCTTTGATACTATTCCCCACTAGGGCATAATAGATAAACTCTTTCAACTAGGCATCAATCCGTATATTACTAGATGGGTAGCAAACTGGCTCACTGATAGAACCCACCTAGTCAAAATAGGGGTAGCCACCTCAAGCAGTAACAAGCAGCATACCCCAGGGTTCAGTCTTGGGGCCTCTGTTATTTGGGATACACTTTTCTGAGATGCAGGTCAAAACCAGTGGGCTATGGTTGACCTGGTTTGTAGATGACTGCAAGCTGGGTGCTGTCATCAACTCCCCTAGTGATGTGGACATCCTCCAAGAGGGTCTCGCTCAGACAAATGACTGGTGCCAGAAACATGGCCTCAAGCTGAATACCAAAAATGCATTATCATCCCTTTTGGGGAGAGTGACATCCCCACAAATTATCACATAAATAACAACATTCTAAGCATGCAATCAGCCGTGAGAGATTTGGGCACCCAGGTTGATAGCAACCTGACTTTTGACCACCATGTTGCTTCCATTGTACGGAAAGCCTTCTACATGGCCCACCTCATAAGTAAGTGTATCTTATCCAGGTACAAGGAGGTCATAACATCCCTGTATTCTTCGCTTATAAGGCCCATTATTGAGTATAATGCCCCTTTCAGCATATACCTCACAAAGCACATGCAGCAGCTGGAGAGACCACAGAGGTTCCTCACCAGGAGAATCCAGAGCCTCAAACATCTCCAATACACAGATAGGCTAAAAGCCCCATCCCTCTACTCAGTTTCATACACACTCCTTGGAGGTGACCTCCATCTGGCATACAAGGTGATCACAAACCCCACCTTGATGGGACTGCTGCATATCCACAATTCAAGCTCCACTTGAGTAATTCACACCGCAGCCTCAACCTGGTCTGTGACATCAACAGGATTTGTTGGCGGGATAGATTTGTGTCCCCAGAGACTCCCCATCTGTGGAGCAGACCCTCTCTCCATGTCAAGCAGAGTACTTCTCTACCCCTTTTTAAGTACAACCTGGATAACTGGATGGGAAACAGAAGATACACCTCTGGGATTCTACCTATGTCCCTGCTGAGCAGGAGCATCGGGTGCTGACTTGTCTAAACATGGGCTAAACTCTTGGCTAGGCTTATAAGGGCCTCAGGGCCAATAGCCTAGTAACTTCCTATGATCCTATGATTCTATGTGATGAAGAGAAGGAGATTAACTGTTTTTTTAGATCTGATCTAGGAATTTAACTTGGGAAAGTGGAATGGATCATAGTCAAGAAGATGGGGCTAGTGGTAGACAAGGAAGGGGGATTTAGTAAAGGAAACATGAGTAAGGGAATTAGAAAGATGGTGCCATGGTGTCATATGAGAGAAGGGGAAAGAGATGGAGCTTAGTATGCACTGTCTGAGAGACAGCTGAGACAGGGAATATAGTTGGATGGAGAAATGAGTAGTAGAAGGGAGCACTGCAGACATGTAATGTTTACAGATGTACGCAACACTGGCGTTGAAGAGGGAAGGGATAATGATGCACAACCACTGCTGGTACGGAGAAGGGCTGCTATGAATTATATGGTTACACAAAGTGGAATTATGGACTAGTAGAGGAGTTACAGCAAAAAGCACCTGAATGTTGGGAGCAATATATAGTAACAGGAGGAGAAAGGTACAATGGTTTATATTGTTTATTTGGGGTGTGGAATAAGTTAGGGGTGGACATAGAAGAAAATCATAGGACTAATGGCTATGACAGTGTATGTGTGTGTGTGTGTGTGTGTGTGTGTGTGTGTGTGTGTGTGTGTGTGTGTGTGCATGTGCACCTATGTGTATGTGTAGTATTTGATGACAATGGAATGGAAAGATGAGAATGTAGGTGGAAGGGTAGAACTGGATAAAGATAATATATGAAAATGCTAGATTAACTGAAGAATGGAGTGAGGCATAGATGGCCAAAGCAGGAGATATTAGACGTGTGGTGAGAGATGATGAAGTAGGCATATCGAAAGGTGGAGGCAGGAAGAACAAGTCACCAGAAATGGGGGGGGGGGGTGCATATGGTGGTTATAGTGATATGAGTTATGTAAGATTTAATGTGCAAAATGTTATACAAAGTGCTTGTAATCATGCTATTAGGTGTAGTGGTTGCATTTTATTTTTCATATTTTTATATGGAAACAAATATTATGCAAAGTAAAAAATGACATCTTCACAAAGTCTAAATAATTTGATTGTCCTGAAATAAGTTATGAAATGAAAGCTTCAGTTTGCAAAACACTATACTAAATATTTGTGATGACGTCGAATGTAATTGTTGCATTTTATTTTTAATATTTTATATCAAAACAAATAAAATATAAAGTAAAAAAAATCTCACCTTCACAATAGTATAAAACATTTGGTTATAGTGATATTATTTATGAGGTAAAAGATTTAATGGGCACTGTATTATACAGACTTTTTGTAATTATGCTTTTGAGTGTGATGGATGCATTTTAGTTTTATTTTTTATGCCAAAACAAATAAAATATAAAGTATAAAACATGACTGTCCTTCACAAGTGAGTAAGAAGTTTAGAATTAGAAGTTAAACTACATGTCAACTTGACCTCAGAAGTAGACAGAATCACGCAGTAATTTCTAAACGAGAGCGTATAGGCCAGTGAGGTACTTGTTTCAAAGCAGTATGGAATCCCATTGATAAAATAATACCATGTAAGCATAACAGATATATTTACTAGCCAAACTGGCAATCCAGGGAGCAGCTCTGGGTGTCACTTAGTATTTTTCTGGTTTATATAATGATTGTTAACCAGTATAGTAAACTGATCCTTATGAACTCATTCAAGAAACTCCTAGCTCTGTGGGGTAGCAAGCAAAGCTCTGGGAATGACTCAGATGACCCGAGTTTGAATAGTGCCTTAGAGACTGGAAAAGCCAGGCAGGGAAGGGTAGTAGTGAGTGGCAAGCACCAGCTTACCTATCCTTATGGGAGTAACTGGTGGTTTGATGGTTGTATCAACACAAGTGGGGGCTTGCAGTTGATGTAGCCATAACTGCAGATGTGGCCCTGGCTTACCAAGCAGGTGAAGGCATCTTTCATTAGTATGTTGTTGGGAGCAATTACATGAGAGAAGGAATAGTAGACCCCAGTAGTAATGTGGGTGCTAATGTCAACAATCAAGGGTGGGGTTAGAACATAAATAGGAAAGCCCTGTTGGCTACCTGAATGATAGTCTCTGTGACTGGCTTTTACTCTAATGTAAACAAATGGATCAAGTGATCACAGAGGACTGATTACCTACAGGCAGTGTGTGTGTGTGTGTGTGTGTGTGGGGGGGGGGGGGTAAAAATGAAAATGATGTTAAAAATGTATTTCCATCACTGCATGGGCTATATACAGGTGCCAATATATACATTGCATCATCAACTACACACTTCAAAAAGTCTTAGTTATTATATCCCAGAAAACATAATTCATGTAGTATGACACAGCAAAGTAGGCACATCCATGAATAAATGTACAACAAACTCCCTATAATGTGTTGGACTTTGTTACCACCAAACATATCAGTCTAAGGAACTAATAGGGATCTGTGTCAGTTGTTTGAGTTTTCAGAAACTTGAAATTCATATCTGTGAGATGATATAATTGAATTTCTGAAAACTTGGACATTAAAAAAAATGAAAAAAACACAAAAATCCATCTTTATTTACATTTGCCTCTCTGCACTCCCATGTGGTGGGCTGCGCCCCCACACCCCCTGCAAATTATATATACCAACTCAGAGACTGCACTACATTGAGGAAAATGATAAATTTCCCGATCCTCACTGTACCATGATCTCCATTACAGAAATTCTATCATATCGTCTCACTGATATGAATTTATATATATATATATAAGTACATGTTACACCAGATGGCCCACTGACTACTCACAGCACACACACACACATGAAAGATAGTGCTGTGGTCACTGCATAGCAGCTTGTTTTGATCAGTTAATAGAATGAAGTCAAACTGGGCATGCTTAACATAAATATAGTCTTACGAGAACAAAACTGCACCCAGAGTAGAGTACATAACATGTAAAAAGACAGAGTTATACTGTGACTAGAGAGGACAGGGAGTCATTCTGAAGAATCAAGACAGAAGAACAATAGTGTTGACTTGTTGACTGTCAGCCCTATGTGGTTATAGAGGCTTTCTCTCTTTTTTTTTTTTAAACAAGAAACATACTTATTAAATTATCACTTATGACATAGCCAATCATTCATTTATATAAATGAAAACAAACCATATTGACATGATTGTAGTTGCAAACATTATACATCACTTATACTCTATCCAGTTATTGTCAAGTCAAACGTTATATAGCTCATTCAAATCCTGCATTCTTTTAAACCTCATTCTTCCTCCAAAATGTTATTCTGCATTTCTTCCATGTAATTTACTCCTACCCTTTGCTTCTTCTTCTTCTTCTTCTTTTGGCTTTTCACGGTTAATGGTCACCACAGTGGATCACCTGTCTGCTCATGATTGGCAGTGGAGTATTTACAGTGTTGAGTTGCAGCCCAGCGCCCAACCTACCACAGAAGGCACACACACACGCACTCAAGCCTAGGGCCAATTTAGAGTGTCCAATCCACCTACAGCATGTCTTTGGGATGTGGGAGGAAACCGGAGCACCTGGAGGAAACCCACATGACCACAGGGAGAACATGCAGACTCCGCATAGAAGGCACCCCAGCCGAGGTTCAAACCGAAGAGCCTCTTGCTGTGAGGTGGCAATGCTAACCGCTGCACCACTGGGGCCACCCTTGCCCCTACCCTTTGCTAAAGATCCTAATTCCAATTCTTTTATCTCTTGTTATTATATTTACTACTTCTAGTACAGTTGGTTTAAACTTTCCCTCAGATTCAGTAATGCCTACACTAAGTGTACACTCCTCTGAGTGAACAGATATAACTCACACCTTCTTCCTCCTAATTGTAGTTTTCCTGCTGATATTCTTGCACCTTTAAATATTGACGGGTATTCATAAAGGTTACCACAAAGTGTAGACTACTTGTACACTTAGTGAAATCTTTCTGAGTGACTAGAAAGCACAAGAAATGTGATAAGAATGTTCCTGAATACATATTGTGGACACCTAGTGGAGACTTTATTGAATCTGGCCCTTTGATTTCCATTTTCTAGTAATTGCTTTTTTGACAGCTACCATAATTAAACCCAGCAAGGACTTACTATGCCTAGGCAATTCCTATTCTGTATCACAGCTCAAAAAATCATTTCCTTAGTTAGACCAGTTTGCTCATCCAGTATTTCTGATACAGTAGTCTGCATGGAATTTTTCAAGACTAACTTATTACACTCCCCAAAAAATGTTCCCAGTTACCTCGTTCTTCCCAATCACACTTCCAACATTTGCTGTCTACATGATGAAAAATTATTTGGAGTCTGCTTGGAGTATAAAAATACCTATGCAAACACTTCCAGGCAAAGATTCTAAATATTCTAGACTTTGTTGCACATATTGAAGCCATACATATAATCCCCCATTGTTTTTTTTTTTAGTTGCTTATTCAATTTCTCTTCCCAGTCCTTTCTAACCTCCTCTGATGGATTCTTATAGTTGTGATGTATTAATTTATATGCTCTACTAATTATGTCTTTTTAACAGCAGCTTCTGTTCTAGATTTTACTAAAAGTTCTACCAGTGCTGGTCATTCACTTAGGACCCCCTATTTATTTCTCTTTGGCAATACTCTGATATCAGTCCTTGATAGGGAAAGCAATCTCTAGCCTGTAGTACTGCAGTCCAAATAATAGCTTGGCCTCTTCCTATTACCTTTGTCTCTCTAACTGTTTGCACCCAAAGCCTTGGTTCCTTTGCCACTTTTCCCCAATAAAGTCCAGCCCCTCTTGCCTATTCTCTGTATCTCTAATTGCAGTCATCTCTATCAGCAGAATCTCCTTTCTCCATTCCCATGTTGGCTTAGTTCTTAAAATACTTTCTGGTATTTTATGAATATAATATTCTGTATGGTTATTATTATTCTCCTTAAGGATTTGCATCCAAAATCCCAATCTTTCTTTGCTTCTTGAGCTTCCCCCTGTTATGCCATCATCCCTTTCCACTTTGAATTATAGTTTTCTGCTTGTGCTATGTATAACAGCTTAAATATGCAACTCTGAAATACTCCTTCAAATCAGATAATCCCAAACCACCTTGTTCTCCTGGAAGAATCAGTTTATAGAAAAAACTAAGCCAGCAACCAGTGAACCATGATATAATGAGTAGTTTATTAAAAACTACTGAGACTGCATAGAAAGCTTATAAAACAGACCGGTTTTGGCCTGGATTTAACCTGGCCTTCTTCAGTGCATTTGTTCTTGAGAATCAGTTTATCCCACTTGACTCTTGCCATCACCTCTTCCCAGATAAAATTCTTCATCTCTTTAATAATTGCTATCCACAACTTCTCTTCTGGATGATAAAAATATGCCTGACCTGCGTGTCAAACTAAAGGGACTAAAAACCTTTTTACTGGTTGTATCTTGCTATACATATCCATAAAACAGAGCTTCCAATTTCTCAGGTTTTGTAATATCTTTTTAGTCTTTTCCCACATATCCTTAGGTGCCACAACAGAATCCCTTTTAATCCATAGTCCTATGTCATTTTATCATGTCCCCATAAATATGGATATTGCTAAACCAATTCATGTGTGGGTACATTGTTTATAGTTATTGCCTCAGTTTTAGCTTCATTAATGTTGTGAGAAAAAGACTAGAAAGTGTCTCAAAATGTTCCACAACACTGAAATGTCATTTTCTGGTTTTATCAGGTATTAAATAATATCATCTGCAAATAACGCTAGATTTTCTTGACTACCATACCAATTCCATCCTTGAATTTCTGAGTCCCTTATTTTCTTTCCCAATGGTTTTAAATATAACGCAAATAACAAAAGAGAAAGAGAACATCCCTGCCTGTTTCCTCTGCTCAAATAGAACTTATCAGAGAGGAACCTACCCACTCTAATTTTTACCTGCGATTCCTCATATATCCTCGTAATCAACCTTATAATTTTATCAGGGATTGTAAATGCTTCCATTGCCCTACTTAAAAAATTCCCAGTTTAGTCTGTTGAATGCTTTCTCTGCATCAAAACCCACCAACAGTGGTGTTTTCTTAAATTCTGCTTCTCTCTGGGTCATCATTGTTCTGTTAATTTGTCAAATGTTTGTCTCCCCTCCACCAAACCACATTTTTCCATATCTATCAATTCTGGCATCACCTTTGCCATTCTTTTAGTCATTATAAGAATTAATATAGTTCACTGGTCTTTCTTTTTGTATCTATCTGTGAGACCATTTACATTTAAAGAATTAAGAATTATTTAGAGGGACTAACAACAGCTAAAGTATAATCATGGTTTAGAATTTAAACAGGCCTGTATGAAGCTGGATCTGATGGGTCTTTGCCATTTTAGCTATTACAGATGGTTTACTATCAAAATATTGAAAATGCTAATCACGAATGTTCACATCTCCGAACTGGAACAATGAACAATGAACAATGGCAAGCTTACTGCTCAGAATGTCAATTTGTTCTGAAGGCAAGAATCGACATTCAACAGTTACTGGACTTCTGACCATATGAAAAATACACCATCTGAAATGCAAACATATTTCTACAGTTTTGAAGATGCACCACCCATGTGGGGGGCTGCACCTCCCCCCCCCCACACACACACAAGATTGCACTACTGTGAGGAAAATGGTAATTTTCCCAATCTCCACTGTAGTGCAATCCAGTTCAAAACACTGGCCCTCAAAACTGCAAACACAAGCTATGTGTCGACTTTTCAGAGTCAACAGGATTTGCATTCTCAGTTTTGCACCTGTCCGTTTGACCTTCTGACAGATGGTCAGGTGCATTTCATTATTGTGATAGTAAACCATTACAGACATCACAGCTTTCTTCCAGGATGTTGGTGCTTCTCCTCTTAAAATACTGTCAAACAAAACCTTCCAGATCTTTATCATTTTTTTTTCACTTCCAGCTTCCAGACTTCCACAGGAGTGCCATGTATTCATGGGGACTTTCCTGAAGATTGGTTATACATCACCATTTTTATCTCATCTCCTCCTATCCTGTTAGCAATTGTGCCTCATCTACTGCTAACCTTGACATATTTAATTCCTCCATAAACATTTCCATTTGTACCTTTTCTTGATTTCCATATTTCTTTGCATTATATAGATTTTCATAAAATGTACAGAATCTATGGTTATCTTCCCTGTTATAGACTCCTTAAGCTTGGTGACAACCCTTTATACTTTCTGTTGCCTCAGTTATTGTGATAAAGGTTTTTGTGCTGTAGAGTTATTATCAGCAATCTTTCTAAACTTATGCATATTATCATGGTAATCCCTTATTTTCTATTCAGCATTCTACAATTGCTCCTCCTCTTCTTCTGTGAGATTCCCCTTATTCTGTAATACTTTAGCTGTTGTTAGTCCCTCTAAATAATTCTTGTTACGTCTTAACCATATCTTGCTTTCTTTTATATTCACCCCATCTTTAAACCTACTTTAATTTTAGCCCACTTCCTAGATATATTTTCAGAAGAAATTTCTATCTTCCCTAATAACTCCCACATCATTTCTACTACCCATTCCTTAAATTCCTCTCTTTTTAACAGATAGGTGGGAAGGTGACAGAGGCTCATTTTATTTCATCGCCCTACATTTTTATTTTATTTATTATTGGCACATGATCTGAAATAGTTATTGGATATGTATCAAAACTTTCAATTAAATGGCATGCTCCTGTGAAATATAAGTTCTGTCTAGCCTAGCCCAGTTTTATACCTTGGGGAATAATATATAAATTCACTTCAAACTCTTACTACTGAATTCACATCTTCCTTGTCAAATATTTTCATAAATTTCTTTAAAAATCTACCCTGTTTTGTTATATCTTCCCTTCTTGGCCCCCAGTCACATCCTTGCTGCTGCAAATAAAATTCCAGTCCCCACTTATAAGTAATATTCCCCGCTGAAAGCTGAGTATTTCTCCCAGCATTTTCTTAAGCTCCATTATAGCAGTTTTAGGTGGAATGTGCTGTAAATGCATGCCAGTGTAATCCTCTACCGTTATTATCTTTTTGATCCTCTTCTATCACTATTGGAGCTTCCTTTGTCCCATATATTCCACTGAGTAACTTTCCAGAAATCCTTTCTTTATCAAATTCACATGCTCATTTATTTCCAAATGTGTCTCCTGTAGCATAACTATTTGCACTCTACATTTTTTAATATAGTTCACTGGTCTTTCTTTTTGTATCTGTCTGTGAGACCATTTACATTTAAAGATAACATAGAAAGTGTTGTCATTATGTTAAGAAGTTATTATTCCCACCTGTTATGTGTAACAGCTTTTTAAATGTTTAGTTCTAGCTTTTGTGTTACATGCATACTGTAATGTTTGTCAGGTTGATCTTTTATACAGTTGTTCCTTGTCATATCCATTTGAACCTATGTCACATCTTACAAAGTGTGAAAAACCTTTAAAAACACACCACCAGAACACCCCTAAAACCTATTAACTTAATACTAGCACACAAAACTATGTACATCTTCAAATATTGAAGTTTATCCCTCCTAATAGGAACAATTGTCCCAGGCTGATAGCTGCACTTATAGACATGGATTAACCTATAAGAAAGGTTATCCATGCTAAAACACATAGTACAGCCTGTGCTTCTGCTACGTGATGTCTGTTTTTCTCTTATCTTTATTCATCTCCCAGATTAGAAAAACACCTGAATGTTTTCAGAAAGCATAATCTCTTAGCCATTGAAAGAAAGAAGTATTGTCTTTGTATTTCCCCTTATCAGATTGCCTCCATACAGACATGAGAACCATATACACAGTTGCCTGTACAAGCACTCGTTTATTTGCTAGAGGAGAACATTTTATTATATCTAGTGTTCTTTTTCATTTATTTGCTTCCTCTTAAAACTTATTACTAGATCGAGTCAAGGACTTTAATCCACTCATTTCCCTATACAACAATAAGAAAAAGCACACCTATGTTTCTTGTAGCATACTTTTTTTGACTAGACATTTCTTCTTTTTTTACACTGCAGTGCCTACATTTCTTAAAATTGAGCAAGGAAAAAGAAAGATGAAGAAAAAAAACAGGACGAATTGTTTACTTTAGTATCCCTATTACACTCAAAAATAATTGGGAAAACTTTACTTTAAAACATGTAGGTTATGTCATGCATTATAAAAATACAACGGTTAAGAATACAATTTTGCTTTATTTACAGTAAACGCTTTCCTTCCTCTTCCCATCTCCAAAATGTTTTTCCAAACAATGACATGAACTAAGGCATATGCTTTGGAATCCCCTACAAGTTTAACAAAGTCAAAAAAGTCCAATATTTCCAAGTTTTCTTGTTCTGTCCTGTTTCACAAATATATGTATTGTTTTGTAATCCACATTTATTTGTCAATTTCTGAGTTGCTGGTTTTCTTCCTGTTGATCTCCATCTCCAAATCCAGTCTTTGCTTCATTTCTAACATACTCCCAGTTATTCTTGTCAACTCTTATGTTTTTTTTTTCTGTCTTTCAAGCATTTTCCTTTGAAACATTGGAAAAGTTTCCTCTGGCATGGTCTCTTTATGGGCTTTAGTATCAGAAGAATAAGAAGCAGTAGCCCCTTCTGTTTGATAGCTCACTTTTACTAGACAAACTTATTAGACAAATGTATGTATTTCCTCCTTAGCATGTTCTGCATCAAGGAATGATTTTGGCACTCCAGGAAAGAATATTCTGAAAATAGCTGGATACAGCAGGTTAAATACCATGCCTGCTTCTCATAATTCCCTGATTAGTGGAATAAATTTACTCCTCTTCTGCCTGGTGTCAGTGAGTTATTATTTTCCACACTCTGATGTCTCCCACTTACAGTATTTTGTCCTTCTGCCACAGTTTTGTCAGAATCAACTCCTTCTGCTGGTAGGATTGCATATTTACTATTAAAGGTCTAGGTTGCTTTCTCATGGCCAGGTTTGGAGCACACAC
Source organism: Protopterus annectens (assembly GCF_019279795.1). Taxonomy (NCBI): domain Eukaryota; kingdom Metazoa; phylum Chordata; order Ceratodontiformes; family Protopteridae; genus Protopterus; species Protopterus annectens. The sequence goes on from NC_056743.1 coordinate 20,615,841, forward strand.
ATGATGCCCCCTTTCATTTAACAACTCCATGTGTGGAATACCAGTCCAAATGCTTATTTGTGCTTACATAAAATTAATACAATCTGTTCCTTTCAGCTTCTCTAGTGCAGCAGAAAATCTCAGGTTTTCCCTCTGTGTTCTGTTCTCTAATTCTTTTATTTTTTTGAAACATCTCTTCTTGAGCAGTCTCATAGTCGGCCAGCCTTTTCTTCATTTTGACCTCTGATTTTTGCAGTTTGATCACCTTTTCTGAATATATGTGAATGCATGCTGACTCCAAGGTAGTACCCCTCTTTGTGCAGAGATTCCAGAATCTGATGCTCTGCAAGTTTTTCCAATATCTTGGTGAATATCAGTAGCATAGATATTGGACAAATGGCTAGCATTTAATTAAGGAATGCCAGCTTAGAAAGGCAACAACCAGAGCTGTTTTCCAAACCAGGGATGGAGAACTGGAGTAGATGGAGATGTTAAATAGGTGCATAAGGGGTTTACATAGAAATCTAAAGCATTGTCTGATAAACCAGATTAGTACATATAAATCCAAAGCATTGTTTGAAAAAACAGAGCTGTACAGATAAATCCAAAGCTTTGTCTGATAAACCAGAGTTTTAACTATAAATCCAAAGCATTGTTTGATAAGGCAGGGTTGTACACCACTGGCATTACTGCAGTGAGGTAGTTGGTTCAGAAGATTAGATACCTGCTAGTAATCATCTTCCAGAAATACAAAGCTGGTTATATTTCTGAGTGTGTGAGGTTACCATCCGTTGCTGTGCAGTTATTTTCTGTCTGGTCAGAAGGTACAAACATGATGCTAGTGAACTCTTTTTTTTTCAAAGGTAGCTACATTAAGATTATTTTATCTGTTGTGCTGGTAAGGCTGTTAATGTCAAATTGCTAGCTTCAGTAAATGAATCTAACATTTTACATAAAACTATCAGGTTCTCTAGGACATTCAGCTTTTATTTACCTTTAGCTACTCCATGTTTTTTCATAATCAAGGGAAATAATTGTTTGTAAATCTGTAAGTGTATCTCAGAGAAACTTACATGGCAGAGGTCCAATCCTATTGTTCAGATATACAGCCATCAGAACACAGATGTTTGCACTGGTCTTTCTGCTGGATGACAAGGTTACTGTAGAAACTTTCTTTCTGTACAGGACGAAAGGGATTGGGGGGTTGTTAGTTAATATAACAATGACTTGAATTTTCCTCCATTTATTTCTATAGACTGACTACCTGAGAAACAATTAGATCTGGCTGATTCTCCTACCATATTGTTTAGTGTCAGCTTATTACAGAGTTTCTATCTTGCTGATGGTCTGAACAAGTTGAAGTGAAAGCCTTCCATTAAAGTAGGTGTTTACTTTGCTTTTTATATGGTACAGGCCTTGTAGTAATTTAGCACAGTCACACATTATAACAAATAGTGGAAGGTACATAAAAGATATCAATATTTTAGTGTACTTGGTTAAAGCCTGAGCTATTAGCCTGTCAGGGACACATTCATAGTACGTCTTTAACATACTGTGGGTAAGTAACATAAATGATCCATCACAAGAAGAAGAAGAATCCCACCTTTGTTGTGGTCTGTCTGACCTTAAGAAATGATAAACAGTAAAGTGGTCAAATGTGTTCAATGGTCCAACTTCAACTACATTTCAGTATAATTAACATACCTGTAATGTGAGCTGTAACCCAAGCATGCATTTCATGTAGCTTGTTGCAAAAACTGTATTTATTAATCAAGTTCTGAGTCTGTGCTAATAAGCAGCATGGTAAAGGGTCCTCCTGCCACCTGCTCATTGCAACCCATTTGTTCCCAAAGAACCCTATATCCCATTCATCCCTCCTAGGGGTAATGGCCAAACAGTGGCATTAGGAACCATCACCCATTTAAGATCAAGGGATTTTCTCTTTAAGGCCCTAACTCCCACTGCATGTGCTCAGTAGTCTACTCCAAAATTCACTGGGAAATCCACATCAGTGAGGTGATGTGACTTAGCTCCAGAAGTGAGTGATGCCACAGAACTACCCTGCCTCTTTTAATGCCAGCACTCCCATGGAATCTTCGGACTCCACTAGAGATTCTACAGTGGGGACGAGCACCCTTGGCATGTGCCCTACACCATTCCCCCAAAGAGAGGCATGGTGAAATAGCCATATCACTCTTTCTTTCCTCCATGACAGCTCCAACATGTGCCCAAGCTGTTATTCAAATTCAGGTCACCTATAGTTGGTACATTGCTGAAGGTTACATATTTGTAACCATGCTTTTTGGGTGTATCTCCTGCACGTATTAGTAAATATCTTTGATTAGAAAATGCTGTCAGTTATTGGCAGCCTGCTTTGCTCCACTGCAGCCCTTATTTCCTGTCCACTCTAAGTGGTGCTACTTTTATGCACCCCTTAGTCCATCCCCCACATTTGCTAATTACCATTGAATGCATAATATGTCACACATTTACCATATATTCAAGGTCATCCATACACATTGCAATCACCGGGACTCTTCAAAGTTTAACATCTCTTGTCATAGTCATCTGAAATTTCTCTACAAAGCAACATAAAATAATAAGCTCAAAAAATAGGGAAAACAGCATCCTCCTAAAACTAATTTATCTAACTTTCAAACTTGGTCATCCATTGTCTCTTCATTAATGGTGTTTTCAATACAAAAATATCTATATAATTTTCTCCCTTTTTTCTCAAATACTTACAGTGCACAGCCTCTTTGCTATTCATACTACACAGCCTAATCACCACCATATAAAATGCAATAATATACAAGCAAACTAGAAGTAAATCCTGGTCTACACTACAACCAAGTCCAGAATTCTAAAGCAAAAAGAGTGCACAAGGCACCAGGTGAAGATAAATCTTTATTATCACAAGAATGCCACACTAACCCAACCACTGGGAATGCACAAGCCAGTGCATTTCTTTGTGCCGGTCCCAAGCCCGGATAAATGGGGAGGGTTGCATCAGGAAGGGCATCCAGCGTAAAATTTTGCCAAATCATACATGCAGACAACAGTACAGAAATACATACCGGATCAGTTGAGGCCCAGGTTAACAACGACCGCCACCAGTACTGTTGGCCAACAGGGTGCTGGCAGAAATTGGGCTACTGTTGGCTGAAGGAGGAGAAGAGGGGGAAGACATGCCCAAAGGCAGGTAAAGGCAAGGACTGTGATAGTGAGGGCCGGAACTTTGAATGTTGGCAGTATGACTGGTATAGGAAGAGAGCTAGCTGATATGATGGACCGAAGGAAGGTTGGTATATTGTGTGTGCAAGAGACCAGATGGAAGGGGAGCAAGGCTAGGTGTATCGGAGGTGGTTTCATATTGTTTTATCATGGTGTGGATGGGAGGAGAAATGGCGTAGGAGTTATCCTGAAGGAACAGTATGCTAAGAGTGTTTTGGAAGTGAAAAGAGTGTCAGATAGAGTGATGTTTATGAAGCTGGAAATTGATGGTGTAATGATGAATGTTGCTAGTGCATATGCTCCACAAGCTGGGTGTGCGATGGATGAGAAAGAAAAATTGTGACGTGAGTTGGATGAAGTGGTGATGACTGTACCCAAGGGTGAGAGACTGGTGACTGGAGCAGATTTCAATGGGCATGTTGGTGAAGGGAACAGAGGGGATGAGGAAGTGATGGGTAGGTATGGTGTTGAGCAAAGGAATGCAGAAGGTCAGATTATAGTGGATTTTGCGAAAAGGATGGACATGGCAGTGATGAATACATATTTTAACAAGAGGGAGGAGCATAGGGTGACATACAAGAGTGAAGGAAGATGCACATGGATGGATTATATCTTGTGTAGAAGGGCCAGTCTGAAGGAGATTGGAGACTGTAGAGTGGTGGCAGGGGAAAGTGTAGTTAGGCAGCATAGGATGGTGGTTTGTAGGATGACATTGGTGATCAAGAAGAGGAGGATGAGTGTGAGGGCATCACCAAGGATTAAATGGCGGAAATTGTAAAAGCGTAATTGTGAGGTGATGTTCAGGGAAGAGTTAAGACAGGCACTGGATGGCAGTGAAGAGTTACCGAATAGCTGGGTAACTACAGCGGAGCTAATAAGAGAGATGGCTGGAATGGTGCTTCGTGTGACATCTGGAAAGAGGAAGGAGGACAAGGAGACCTGGTGGTGGAATGAAAAAGTACAGGAGAGTATACAGAGAAAGAGGTTGCGAAGAAGAAGAAGTGGGATTGTCAAAGAGATGAAGAAAGTAGACAAGAGTATAAGGAGATGAGGTGCATGGCAAAGAGATAGGTGGCAAAGGCTAAGGGTAAGGCGTATGAAGGGTTGTATAAAAGGTTGGACACTAAGGAGGGAGAAAAGGACCTGTACCAATTTGCTAGACAGAGGGACCGAACTAGTAAAGATGTGCAGCAGGTAAGGGTGATAAAGGATAATGAGGGAAACATACTCACAAGCAAGGAGAGTGTGTTGAGCAGATGGAAAGAGTACTTTGAGGGGTTGATGAATGAAGAGAATGAGAGGGAGAGAAGGTTGGATGATGTGCGGGTAGTGAATCATGAAATGCAGTGGATTAGCAAGGAGGAAGTAAGGATAGCTATGAAGAAGATGAAGAATGGAAAGGCTGTTGGTCCAGATGACATACCTGTGGAAGCATGTAGGTGTTTAGGTGAAATGGCAATGGAATTTTTAACTAGATTGTTTAATGAAATCTTGGAAAGTGAGAGGATGCCTGAGGAATGGAGGAAAAGGTGTTTTGGTACCGATTTTTAAGAATAAGGGTGATGTGCAGAGTTGTAGTAACTACAGAGGGATTAAACTGATCAGTGACAGCATGACGTTATGGGAAAGAGTAGTGGAAGCTAGGTTAAGAAAGGAGGTGATGATTAGTGATCAGCAGTATGGTTTCATGCCAGGAAAGAGCACTACAGATGCGATATTTGCTCTGAGAGTGCTGATGGAGAAGTACAGAGAAGGTCAGAAGGAGTTGCACTGTGTCTTTGTAGATTTAGAGAAAGCATATGACAGGGTGCCTAGAGAAGAGTTGTGGTATTGTATGAGGAAGTTGGGAGTGTCAGAGAAGTATGTAAGAGTGGTACAGGATATATACAAGGGCAGTGTAACAGCGGTGAGGTCTGCGGTGGGAGTGATGGATGCATTTAAGGTGGAGGTGGGATTACATCAAGGATAAGCTCTGAGCCCTTTTTTATTTGCAATGGTGATGGACAGGTTGACAGACGAGATCAGACAGGAGTCCCTGTGGACTATGATGTTTGCAGATGACATTGTGATCTGTAGTGAGAGTAGGGAGCATGTGGAGGAGACCCTGGAGAGGTGGAGATATGCTCTAGAGAGAAGAGGAATGAAGGTCAGCAGGACTAAGACAGAATATATGTGTGTGAATGAGAGGGAGGATAGAGGAATGGTGAGGATGCAGGAAGTAGAGGTGGTGAAGGTGGATGAGTTTAAGTACTTGGGATCAACAGTTCAGAGTAATGGTGAGTGTGGAAGAGAAGTGAAGAAGAGAGTACAGGCAGGATGGAGTGGGTGGAGAAGAGTGTCAGGAGTGATTTGTGACAGACGAGTACCAGTAAGAGTGAAAGGGAAGGTCTACAAGAGGGTAGCGAGTCTATCTATGTTATATGGGTTGGAGATAGTGGCATTGACAAAAAGACAGGAGTCAGAGCTTGATGTGGCAGAGCTGAAGATGTTAAGATTTGCACTGGGTGTGATGAGGATGGACAGGATTAGGAATAAGTATATTAGTGGGGCAGCCCAGGTTGGAAGGTTTGGAGACAAAGCCAGAGAGGCAAGATTACGTTGGTTTGGACATGTGCTGAGGAGGGATGCAGAGTATATTGGGAAAAAGATGCTAAGGATGAAGCTGCCAGGTAACAGGAAAAGAGGAAGGCCTAAGATAAGGTTTATGGATGTGGTGAGAAAGGACATGCAGGTGGTTGGTGTGACAGAGCAAGATGCAGAGGACAGGAAGAAATGGAAACAGTTGATCTGCTGTGGCGACCCCTAATGGGAGCAGCTGAAAGAAGAAGAAGAAGATCACAAAAATGCCACACTAGTGCTTTTGTACTTATTTGTGTAAAAGACTATGCACACGTAAGCCACGTTTATATAATCTAGGTAAATCATGTTATAAGCAAAACTCACATGATGAATAATTAAAATCAACAAATACATGTTTAAAAACAAGACACCTGATTTAAAAATAGCCTGATAATTAATATTGCAAAAAAATTGTTTCAGAAGAGGTTTAAGGCTGTAGGAATCACTTAAAGGAAAACTCCACCTTAGAATTAAGAAAATATTTTTTACTCTTTGTTTTCTCAGGTATTTTAACACCTCAGAATCACTCTGACTGCTTCTTACAGAATTTGTTGATACTTTGCATAAATTACAAGACTTATTTCTAAATGTCACAGACATCTTTGATACAACATTTAAGTCATGTTAAAATGTAAAGCAGTATAAACAACAAACATTTAAAGTTTAAAGCTTGGCGTTTCAAGACTGTGATGTGGCTTGTGTATATTTGTCAAAAGAAGTGACAACTGCCTTCAACCATGCCTGATCTAATTGTTCTGTTTTGGTATGAAAGGCATGGCTACATTGAAAGTAGCTGTGAGTCATTTTAGGTTCTCTTCCTTTTTGCAGTAAAGACAATGCACATAGTTTCACACATCTCTGCCTTTTTTACAGCAGGTGCTGTGTTCCTAACACCACCTGGACTAATTGACCAAATAAGATTGTCAGTAGTTATCTGACCACAAATTTCACAGTGTGTGGTATGTCATGCAGGTGTAAGCAAATTCCTCTGCAAATTATTTGAGAAGTTAAACTTAAAAAAAGTGGGCAGTCTTTCCCTTCCTTTGATTCCAAGGCAAGGAAATGGAAGTTCTATAAAGTATAAGCAGGTTTCTGGTATCTACACAATACTGGAGCCATATTATAGGGAGAAACACAACCTAAAAGTTGAGTTAAATTGTAGAAGGTGGAATTTTCCTTTAAGCTAGGTGGAGTGGTAGCATTTAATTTAGTAATCCACTCATATTTAATGGCTTTTGTGAAATTTCTCAACTCTGCACTGCTAAGTGAAATTCTTACTAACTGTATAACAATATATCTAAAAGTGTGTTGCATGTCATGCAACTTACTGATATCATAGACATGTTCACTGATTCTTTCCTTAGATGACCTGTTTGTCTTGCCTACATAGAAAGATGGACACATACTAAGTCATGACTCTTACAGTCTGTAGTACGTATAACTTATATACCTTTTGCATAGTATGATGTACAAACCTGGCTGTTTTGTTTATCCTTACAAGATGTACAGTCATGACAAGGAAAGGTACCTGAGCAGACCTGTCTATTGAACTTGTCATGTCCTATCTTCTTATAACACGATAGTCCACACAAATTAAATATATTCTTAAAAGAAGAATAGTGTAACATTAGTATATTCTGCATTCTTTAGTCTTGGGGAGAAAGTCTTTTTGATGGTCCATTAAAATATGTATCCATTAAGATATTTTTTATATATATATATATATATATATATATATATATATATATATATATATATTCACTTCATAATCTCAAAATACTGAAATCTCGAATTTCAGTATTTCGAGACCATGAAGCCAAAAATCCAAAAACCAGAAACCCCAAAAGCGAGAAATTTAAAATCGCGAATTTTACACTAAACATACCGCAGGCACAAACACAAACATACACCTCCCTTCACATACACAAACATCTACCCTACATACAAACAGGGGGGCAAGCCCCCCTGCACCCCCCCCATGTGGGGGGCTGTGGCCCCCCACACACACCCCTACTTAAATATACTAACTCCAAGGTCACACTACACAAACACACAAAAACACCACCACACAAGCTACATTCCCCTCGCACACACACACATCATACTAACAAAACACACAGGCATACACTAAAGCCCCTACCCAAAACCTGTAACACACAAACACTTACCTACATCTCCAACCATCCACTCACACACCACAACACCAGAACCGCTAATTCAAAATCTCCAAACTTCGGGATTTTGAATTTCGCACTTCTGTGGTTTTGGTATTCTGTACTTTCACCCTTCTGGTCTCAGGCTACTGAAATTCAGGAATTCAGTAGTTCGAGATTCTGAAGGGAACCCGTATATATATATATATATATATATATATATATATATATATATATATATATATATATATTTATATAGGGGGCACTAAATGTTACTGAATTTGCTTTTAGTCGACATCTATTTAAGTGACAAAATTTGGTTGACTAAGCAGATGGTTGACAAATGTGCAAGACTGCACATTCCCCTGGGTTGGGGAATATGCCCTTTCCCTGGTATTGTGTGATCTCAGAGTTTGTATATATAATTAGCAGGAGGTGTGGGGAGGTGCAGGGGGGGAGCTTTTTGTCTGCAAAAAATAATGATCTTTTTCTCTTTTTTTTACTTTTATATTTTTTGCTTGTGCTGAGGTTATTTTATTGCTGGGCACATGCATATTGCTGGGCACATGCATATTAATGGGTCTATATTACTTCACTGAAGTTTTATTCCCATGAATACCTAATCATCAACCCCTTTACATTGAATATCCATTCATCGAATGTTCACATCAGTGAACGGTTTTCATAGGGAAGGGAATTACCTGTTCACCACAGTGATTATCACACATATTACATTTTTCCAAACCCACCAAGATGGGGGACTATGCTCCCCATGCACCTCTACTTATATATACCAACTCTGAGATCACACTACAGTGGGGAAAAGGCCATATTTCTGATTATGGCTAACTAACTCCCTTCCCTAAGAAAACCATTCACTGATGTGAACATTCAAGTGAACAGACATTCAATGTAAAAGGGTTGATGACTAGGTATTCATGGAAATAAAACTTTGATGAAGTAATATAGATCCCATATTAACATGTTAACATTTGCATTGCTGATGTTTTGTGTTTGACATTGGAGATGTCAACATTTGGGTCTCTTGATCATATTTAGTAGACAGACACACACATACATATAGGATCATAGGATCATAGGAGATTACTAGGCTATCAACCTGGAGGTCATTTTAAGCCTAGCTGTTTCAACCCAATGTGACACCATAGCAGTAATAGTCAATACCCAAGACTGCATTTAGTGATGACTGCCTATGTCCAGGAGGGTTGTCGGTGCTATCCCTAGTATGAATTTACACTGCCCCATCCACTCATCCAGGTTCCTCTTGAGCAGTGTTGTGACACCCCTGCACTGGCCCAATAATCAAGGAGCCTTAATCCTCACCACTAGCATCAGTGAGGGATGTACACATTGGGAGGATGACAAGTACACACATAGTAAGGTACAATATCCCTTAAGAGCACATAGAGATCACAGTCAGTCTGGGGGCTGGATTCTCCCTCTTTCTCCAGATTCCCAGTAAGACTCCCCACTGGCACAGCTAAAGGGTTAAGATCTCAGCTAAGTGGTCAAGCCAAAACCTCCAGCACCCTCTCTGTCCAACCAGTGCTTCATGTCCCTGCCCAAGTAGCTGACACACACACACACACACACACACACACACACACACACACACACACACACACACACACACACTCACACTTTGAGATTTGATTTATATACAAACACACAGACACACCTGGAGAAGGCTGGCACAGGTTTACTAGTTATGCCCCCTTCTGCCCAGACTATAAGGTGGTTATCACTGCCACCAACCACTACTTATCAGCTACTCTAAGGCCCCTATAAAGGATGCTGAATCATACTGTGTAATGTTAGTATTATCCAAATGGTAAGTGTGATCAAGAGCAAGGCTATTGGAGTGGCCTAAACAGTGATACCAAATACATATGCAAGTACTCTAAGAGCTTAAATATCTCTAAACAAACTAGCCACAATTAAAAGGTTTAAATATATTTAATAATAAATAATAAAAGAACAAGACAATACTCAAACAACACAGTAACTGCATAGTTCAGAATCACAGGAAATATTTTAAAACAACATTGCAGGACAGTCTCAAATAAATACAGAAAACATCTAAACTAATCTTTACTATATTCCTAACTATATATAAAATAAATTACTGTACCCTAGACTTACTTACAGAGCAAGGCAGATGCAGAAGTGCTGAATGGATGTTTCTAGGTCCAAGACAAGATATAAAATGCCCTGTCTTCCTCTCTGAGAGAGTTCTTAAATTAATATTGCATATTACTGCTGAGTTAGTCTGGATGACATCACTCTTTGTCACCTGCCTTCAGTTCTCAGGCTAACAGAAACTTAACAATATTTAACATTTCTCTGAAAAATACATCTTTCAGATGTTTGCTCAGAACTGGACGTTGTAAAACAATTAAACACTTTTACATTTGAAACCTAGTAATTATTTCTTTTTCAAGACAATAGGAAACCTCTAGCTCTAGACATTGTGTCTGAGATAACACAATTGTAAAACACTTTACTTTTCAACTTATTTTCTTGATGTTTTGCAAGTTAACTCTGTATGCTCCAGCTTCTACTAGTAAAACATACATTTGCACGGGTATATAGTTTATATACATTTCTGTTCTTTTCCAGTAGGGTACACTGTGGTTACATTCTTGAAGCTCAGTACATAATATACAGTTTTCTTCCATTTTTAAGACAAGCATATGAATCATATTAATATTCACAAATGACATATGATTATTTACAACATTCCAGATAGCTGGGCTGGCAGTGTCACAAGTGTCATAGAAGTGCATATACTTAAATAGACACACACACACACACACACACACACACACACACACACACACACACACACACACACACACACACACACTCATTGCTTCACCTAAATCTGACTTAGTGTCAGTTTATGATCCATGCAGTTTGTATAACATCAAAAAATTATTTATGCAAATGATCAGTGGAATTATACAATCCAATCAATAAAAACTGTCCTCAAATAAATATGTGCAAAGACAAAATTGACCAAACAGTGCATTACTCCTGGGTGTGACTAAGTCCAGTAACTTTTAAGTAAGTACAGTACTGTAACTTAATTTATCTTAACATTATACTTGCAAGAAAAAAGGAGCTTTGGAAGCAGTGGTACAAGTTCATCCAATGTTTTAAAAGTGGAAATATTTGCATTTGCAACATTCTTTATAGTGTTCAGTTCTCAGGTTTGGTTCCCATTTGGGGTGCCCTCTTTGCAGTCTGCTTGGTCTTCCTGTGAATGTAGGGATTTTTGCCAAAGTCTCTGTTTATTTCTCTTCCTTCCACATTGTAAGGGCATGATGACAGGTCAGTTAAAGATCTCATAAGTTACCAGCAGTAGCTGTGTGTGTGTGTGTGTGTGTGTGTGTGTGTGTGTGTGTGTGTGTGTGTGTGTGTGTGTGTGTTCTGAGAAGAGCTGGCATCCTGTTTAGGATTGGTTCTCTGCCTTAAAACCATTATTTGCTAGAAGAGGTTCTGATCTACCTGTGACCATGAAGAGAAAAAGGAAAGGTTGTGTGTGCTACTGATTTATTTGTAGCTTTGTTTACAGTGAAATGACAGGCTAAAGAAAGACTCAGCTGTCTTTTAGGTTTATACTTAGCAAAAAGGTTTATTATGCTTTGGCAAGGTTGCTGGTGAGGTTATATGAAATAACATTTGTATGTATTTTAACCTATAGGTTAAATCCTGCCAAATCCTGTGCAGAGAGTAGAGAATTATATGTTTTCTGTTGTAGGTCTTTTCTAAGATCCAAAGTACATTTGTAGTAGATGACGTAATGCAACTATGCCATGAAATGATATTGATTGCAGGATGGCCTAAGTTATGTTTTTATTTTTTTTCCTGTATCTCTGCTGTTAGAAAACACTTGATGTGACAACTGGCACTAACATTTTGGTGCATTTTCTGGTTTGCTGTTTTATCATGATCAGGAAAGATTCTAATCAGTAGTAATTTCTAAATAAATATACCTTGGGACAAATCTAAACCGATTATCTGGTGTGTGTTACAAAAAATAATGATTCAAGGTCTCATTTAAAAGGACTCTGAGCAGAAGTCATACTAATTTGCAGTGAAATTGGCTAAAGGTCGTTTTTTACTGTTTTATCACATTTTGTTAGTTTTACTTGTGTTTTATGCAGAGTGTATGGTTAGTTTTCTTGTTGTTTATCAACAGTCTGCTTTCGTGAAGTAGACAGTTGAATTGAATCCTGTTTGTAATTTCTTGGACAAGAACTGTGTGTTCTCAGAGTTGCGGAGAACTGCCTAATTATTTTCCTAGTGAACAAGTCTCAGCTCTTTAATATACACAAAAACACTTAAATAATAGAACGCATAGGACTGAAGTCTGAAACATACTTCAGTTAATAGGTTAGTGGTCAGATACCTTTCTGGTGTGTTACAGTTTCATTTTAGATTTGAAATCATTTTCGTTTTTCCTGTTTTAAACAGTGTTGTCAAATACTGCAGTGAGTTGTCCAGGGTCAAAAGCTTTACTGAAATTAAAAAAACATTTGCTGTTTTGCCACTCCCTTTGGCTAAGTGAGAGGCAATGTGGTCATTAACTATTTTTAGGAGTGGTTTCATGATCATCATGTCCAGGTCTGAAGCCATGTTGCATTTTGGATAGCATACTGCTTTCAGCTACATAATGGTTCAGGTGTTTACATGTTACTGATTTCAGTCCTTTTGTAAAATGACTCAGTTTGCTGACAGAGGAACGTTTTAATTTTAAATATGTCACCCCCATATGTATGGAAATCTGGCCTATGGTTTATCCTTAACACAGGTAGTTTGCCTTTTTAACACTTCTGTGTGCATATTATGCAGCAGAACAGTGTAAAGGGCCATTTTGTTAATATATGCTGGTGCTAGGCTGTCAATATGAAGTCACAAAGCCTTGATTATTGCTGGACAGTAATCATTACACCAGAGCAGTGATTTTCATATGGTAAAGTCATCCCCAGGGAAGTCCAAATCTGTTTTTGGGTGACCCAAGCAATCCTGAAAATACTGTACACTGTGTATCTATTTTTTTATGTGGGATTTTGGTAAATACTGAAAGACAGTACTAAACTAATCAAAACTAAATTGTGCATGTGTGTCTATGTTTTAACATATTTTTTGACATGTGCAGGAGTTTAAATGATTTGGGGGGAGGGGGTTGACGGAGGTACAATATGATACTATGCATTAGAGGAACTGTTGTGTGCAAAAATGTTGGGAAAATGTGAGATTGTTTTTAATACTATTACATTTTTCTGTTAAAGTAAAAAAGAAGGTACTGAAAAAAACAATATGTATATGATAGAAGACAGAATGGATTTGCATTACATTTTTTCTCTTACCTGATAGCTCTTTAATTTCATTCCAAAATGTAGCTGGACATTGATAACTGCATTGCAGTAAGGCATGGTCATTTTATTTTGCAAATTTGTTTCCAAAGTATTTATACATGTTGTGTAATTGCTTCCCTCTTTCACACTTATAAGGCCTTCATGCCTTATTTTTAGCCATTTTGTCTCTAACTCGGAGACAGATTTTGACTTCAAAGCATGGAGGGGCTGCATGACTTAATTGGTGGGGCTAGCTATAATAGAATGGGGCTGTATTACAATAGGTCAATAACCTTTACCTATGATCAAACAACAGATGTGGTCATTCATTTTTATCCAGAGACTGCCTCAGTATGCATTCACTCATGGCCAGTTTAAGAACTGTATACATCTCACATGTCTGACTGCACTCAACAATACCAGCCTTTAGGTGAAATGAAGCCATAGGCAAAGGACTCCAAAGGACCTGGTTACACATTAGTCCCCCCCCCCGTACTTCCCCAGTGCCCCTGTCCCATCTTCCCCTCATCCTGGCCACACGTCAGCCATAATGAGTACTTTCTTGAGTTTTCACACTTTTATCTTAGTTTCCTCTCATTATTTTAACACACTCCAACTGGTCAAGATTCTACTGCAATAAGTCTGGGGGATGTAAGTGAATTAAGTTATGGGTCTGGGGGGCAAAACTACAGGGTTATAAATACTCTGAAGTACACCTTAGAGCTTTTTTACAATATTTTGGTTTAATGATGGCCTAAACAAAAAATCATGAGTAAGGAAAGAAATCCAGTATTATTTTTATCACGGAAAAATAAGTTGTATCTAAAGCTTAATATTCAAAGCTAGCAAAACAATATATGTCCCAATTGAAATCACTGTTGCAGTATTGATTATTACTGCTGACGTCTGGCTGAGGTAGCAAAGTTTTACCTTTGCTAGGTCATATGTCTGATGCATGACCACAGCTTGTATTCATTGGGATATATAGACAGACATGCAAGCATGGATCCCCAGACTATTTCACTGCTAGCCCAAACTCAGGTCATGCATCTATTGGACAGTTCATAGGACTGTTTGCTGTTTGGTTGTTGGTACCTTTGTTTCAATCATTTATCCAGATAGGTACTCCATTGGGAAACCTTCCATTTTATCTTAGGATATTTTGGTTAAAGTTATAGATGTCAGCTAAGAAGGGTAAGTGCAAGCATATTCTGTACATAGACTTGCATGTCAAGTGTCTTTTTTTTTTGGTAGGCCAGGAACATGATCACAAATCTTGCTCAGTCAGTCAATTGTCATGACTTTCTAATGTCAACACTTATCTTGAGACCCAGCGTCTTGCTTGGCCCAGTCCAAGATGGCTGACTCCCATCCTCGCATGTCTCTCTGCCACAAAAGGAAAAACTAAAGGGGTCTTGAATGCATCTGCAGTCCATCTTTTCTGACTACAATGTACCCACTGAGTCAGGCTACTTCTCAGTTGTCCACTACGAAGACCCTTTCAGAGGCTGGTATGGCTCCTGAGGCCTTGCAGACTGCTGATTCACCCCAAGAACCACATCTTATCATGTCCAAAGGACTGGACGGCTTTCCTCAAATTTTAGTTAGGAAAAAGATCCCAGGCTCCCTAATAAAAGTCAACCTTGGTTCCAGATCTCCACATGTCATCCAGGCAGATGTGGCCTCTCCCTCAGCAGCTAGAGAAAAGAAGTGATTAAACTTATAAGTGTTGTTCAAAGCTATTATGTCTTTGTAACCTCCTTCTTTTGGGCCTCTCTAACCACAGGCTACTCCTCAAAAACCTATTCTGGTTTCCTCATTTTCTGACAAGGAACAGGACTATTACTCTAACCTTTCTCTGGACTATTCCTGTCAGATGCATTCTCCAAGGCAAATCTCTTTTGATGAAGAGGATTCCCTCTCACCAGATCCCCCTATTAAGGAAACATCCTTTGGGGAGACTGTAGAGAACTTGATGAAACACTTTGAATGGCAGTCCATGCAGATCTCTGATGTCCAGAAGAGGTATTTCACCCTCTTGGAGATGGCTAACCCTGCCCCTTCTCCAATCCTTCTTATCCCTGAGGCTTTCCAGGTCTCCTTTAAGCCCACCTCTTCTGCATCTGATTCTCAACTACCAGCTCCTAAAAGACCAGACTGGTTTTACAAGGTGCTTGATGACCTAAAATACTTATACAAGAGCCCAGTGGCAGACCCCTTTGCAGTATTTTTCTCTTCAGACAAGCCCTCTAATCTTTGGCCCAGTGTTAATGCCCTACGTATTGACAAAAGACAGTAGGGCTATGGATAGGTGGAAAAGGTTTACACCTCTGCCACCCTTGCCTTTAGGGCTATTAATAACCAGACTCAAATGATAAAATATTTGATCTCTGTCCTGCATTCCTTAAACAATGTTAAACTACACCCTCTGACAGCAGAGTCTAATGCAGACCTTATTATCACAGGCCACAAAATGACAGACACAGCATTAAGTGCAGTTATGAAGCTGTGGATGCTTCTTCTAGGGCAGCTGCCACTGGATCTGTTATTCACAGATATGCATGGCTTCACAGTCTGCCTATACCTGAGGATTTCAAATCTGAAATTCTAGATCCACCCTTGGAGAAAGTCTTACTGTTTGGTCCTTGGGTGGCCAGCCTATTCAAAACTGTCGAAGACCAAGGCAAGACCATGAAAGACTGCAGGAGATTCTACTCTCCTCAGTTCCTAGATACCATAGGAACTACCCATCTAAATCTACTTTCTTCATTAGAAGGGATTTTAGGACAGTTCAGAAACAAAGGAAACCCTCTACTCTAAAAACCCCACAGGGAACCTCCAGCAGGGAGACCCTGCTTCAGAAATATAAACCTGTGAATACCTCTGCAGCACCCCTCCTCCCATCCCACCCTCAGGCAATTACTCCTCTTTCCCAAAGACTGTCACTGTCCCTGACCAGGTGGGAACCTATTACCACAGGCAAGTTGGTTCTCTCCATCATCAGGGATGGTTATGCCATGTCTTGGGAAAATATTCCTCCTCTGAAAGGCATGTCACAACCTCCCCAAAACCAAATAACCCTTCTGGACCCCATTATTCAAGACCTCTTGAATCAGGAAACCGTCGAGCAAGTCCCAAAGGACTTCGTGGATAAAATATTTTACTCCAGGATTTTTCTTGTCCCAAGAAAAGATGAGCAGTGCAGACCCATTCTAGAGCTGTCTCTCCTAAACACTTACTTGAAGGTGCCATCTTTCAAAGTGGTCTCTCCATACTTCTCTACCTTTATTCCTCCTAGGCTTTCTTTGTCACTAGATCTGAAGGATGCCTACTTACACTTATCCATTCAGCCTTCTTGCAAGATATTCCTTAGTTTTTCCTCTGGCTTTTCTCATTTTCAGTTTACTGTTCTGCCTTTTCATCTTTCTACAGCTCTAAGAGTGTTCACAAAGTGTCTAGCTCCAGTAGCAGCTTTCTGTCACACTCAGGGAATTCATTTTTTTCCCTGCCTGGATGATCTACTGATCCAGGCTCTCCTATATAAATTATTCTTCAGCATCTGCACTTCACCCTCCATCTTCCTGCAGGTCTGAATTTCACTATAAACTACAAAATAATCTCACATTGTCCCTACACAGGACCTGGTGTTTCTGGGCTGCAGATTGAACACAAATAAAATGCATGCCCTCCTCCCCCAGAAGGAAGTTGTTTGTCCAATTATTTCCAAAATCTCTCCCTGCAACCCATTGCTCAGCAAGGGAGATGGTAAGGACTTTGGAATTCATGGCAGCCACAGTCTCTATGCTCCCTCCAGCCAGACTTCACATGAGGAAAATCCAGTGGTACCTGACATCTGTGTGGTCCCAGCACTGTCACTCTTTGGAGACTCTGATTCCACTTATCCCTTATGAGTGGACTTTTGACAGAGGGGTCTTCCACAACATCACACTTCAGTATGACACTCCTCAGGTAGTCCTCTTTATGTCACCAACCAACCATCAACTCCCCCTTTTCTGCACCAGGGACCCTTGTCCCACAGCATGGAAGACAAATGCCTTTTCCTTCCAGTGGACAAGGACGTTCCTCTATGCTTTTCCTCCTCTCCCACTTCATCCAAAAAATATTTTCAAGGCACAAAAGAAAGTACCCAAACTCCTTTTACTAGCATAATTTTTGCCAAGGCAGTGTTGGCCTCCCCTGCTGTTTCACCTGACAAAGGGAAATTACATGACAATTCCTCTTCAACTGGACCTGATAACTCAGCAAAAAGGATTGCTGTGCCACTTAAATCTTACATCTCTCAACCTGACCCTATAGATGATGTGACTTTAATTCCTCAAAGACACCTTTTCTCTGGAGAGGTTGTTCAAGTCCTATAAGAGGCCAGGACACCCACTAATAGAAAATCTTACACTGCTAAATGGAAAAGATTTTCCTATTGGTGGCACAAACATATTCAGGACCCACTTTTATCACAAGTTCCTGGTGTATTACAATATCTCTGTGAACTACTTCAATCAGGCTTGGCCTACTCTTTTTTAAAGGTTCACCTGTCACTTGTTTTATTTATTTATTTTCTGGGCTAGGGCACAGATCTCCATGAACCTTTTTCAGACTCAGCCTGAGAATGGCAACTGGTTAAGTGACTTGCTCAGAGTCACACAGTTAGGCAAAGGAGGTTGAGAGAATTGAATCTTGCACCAGTGGACCACAGGAAACAGTTTGTTAACAGCTCCTTAATTCTTTAAGCCAACTGCCAGCTATCAGTGCCTGCTCCCTCTTAGCCCTCCACTTATGGCTAGAGTGGAGGTCAAGCTTTTTCTCAGGGAAGTTCTGCATCTTAACCCATCATTGAAACCATTCCGCCCCTTGAGATCTTAAATTTGTTCTAGAAAAGCTTACACTACCTCCCTTTGAACTAGTAACTCCTTTTTTCTAAAATTCTGTGCTTGGAAAATTATCCTACTCTTGGCTGTTACCGTTGCTAGGAGAGTTTCTGAGTTACAAACTCTCATGGCCACCCCCCCTTTCTTATTTTTTATGTGGACAGGGTTACTCTCGAGGGTAATCCATCCTTCATGCCTAAGGTAGTGAATGAGCTGTCCTTCAGTCAGGCTATTCATCTTCCCACTTTCTTTCCCAATATGCAAAACAGGGGGAAAAGGATCTTACATTCTCTAAACATTCACAGGCTTCTCAGATTTTATCTGGACAAAATTAAATCCTTCAGAAAGACTGACCAGCTGTTTGTATCTTTCACAAGCCCTAAGCTGGGCCAGCCAATCTCAGAACAAACTATTGCACCTTTGGATCTCTAAGACTGTCTCTTTCTGCTATTCACACTATGGTAAGACTTTGCCTTTCTATCCTAAAGCCCATTCCACTAGGGCAAAGGTTTAGTCAGGGGCATTTCACAAAAGAATAGACTCCAGGTCTATTTTACAGGTGGCCACTTGTTCCCCTGTACACACCTTTACCAAACACTACAAAATTGATGTTTTCTCTTGGTCCAGGGCAGCCTTTGCTCTGTCATTTCTGTCCAGGCTGCTGTAGCCAACCACCCTTCTTTCCTTCTTCAGCTCTGGGAATCACCCTTTTGTCAGGAATACTGTAAAAGTGATTTCAGTCAGGACATAGTACAGTTGTACAAGAACTTACCCTGACAGTAGATGTCCTACTAATTACTATTGCACTATTCTATCCCATCCTCCCCCCTTCTCCTCTTTCTCAATTCAACCTTCATTTTTCTCTTCTCTCTACTTTAGCCTTTGCTCTGCTACATGAGAATGGAGAGTTTTCTTACCTGCTAGAGCTATACCTCTCCTAGCTGACCAGGTTCAAGCAATAGACAAGAAGGGCAGAGGAAGGCGGGAGTCAGCAGCTTGGCCGTCACTGGGAGAGGTTGGTGGTCCTACTTGCTACACTGTGGGCAGGTAGTAGTAGTCAGGACATTTACTTGGTTCCAGCTGACCATCTACATGGCAACCTTCATAAGGTGCAGGATCATGCCCACCTCAGGGAAAGACATTGCATAACTTCACCTCTGCTGTTATGCTGACACCAAAAAGATTGCTTAGGATCACCTACAACAAAAATAAACATGATGCCTGCCTGGATGATGAAGTGGCATCAGAAGAAATCATCTCACAACTGACAGACTGGGCCAGCTGATATTGGTATGGCAGGCAAAGGGAGAAGAAGTTAACAGGAAATAAATACTTTCTGCACTTACCCAGAGGATGCTACCCAGTGACAAATCTTATAGTAAACACTAGCTAAAGTGCATTAAGAGCTGTTATACCTGCAGGCTCTTATACTAATCTTCTCAGATCACATAAGGTGACCCCTACCTGTAGCACTTCAACCCACCAGATAAATGTATGATTAACAATTGATTATTATTTACTTGTACAGAATTGCACTTATTGACCAGAATAGACTGGCTGGGCTGAGGGTCCATTTTCAGCAGAGTCCTGGGAAGGAAGGCTTCAAAGTAAAATAGCTATAAACAAAGCAAAGTAAAAATTCAGGAATAATATCTATTATGTACCTATAGAGAGAGAAATATGTTAACAGTTACATATGTTGAGATTGCAATGCATATTAAAGATATACATACATTAAGGATAACATTTGCTTGTAAGTTTTAAGATTGCAATACAGAAGCTGGACAACAAAGAGTTAATACCTGGAACCAAATCTCTCAAGGTTCTTTGCTCAAGAATTCTGAAAAAAGCCACAAATAATGAGAGGACAAATGGACAAAATCAGAGACAAATTTTAAATATTGCTGTTATAAACATTGAAAGTTGCTACAATAAAGAGGTTTTTGCATTAGCATGCATTTCCTGAAGAATATAACATATGAAACTTAAATATTTAATATATTGCAGGATGATTCCACTTATGAAATTAGTTCTATTAATCAAGTGAATATAGCTTATAGAAAGATAAATCTATTTTTGAACATAGTACTACAGGGTATTTTAACAAAGGACTTGTATGACTTTTTGAGTTCGGCATCCTTTAGAATTCCTACTATTTTTGGGATACTTAAAGTCCACAAAAATGTCTCCAATCCACCTTTTTGGGCGATTGTGCAGCCCAAGTGTCCAAAACCTATCCATTGGTTACTTATATGATAGACATTTAAACCCTATTTTTCTACATGTTTATATATTTAAAAGACTCTTGGGACATTTTAGGCTATTTGAGACAGGAATTGTGGACTGATAACTTTACTTTTCTAATTCTTCATATAGTACATCTATTTAGTTGTACTCTCAACTTTGAAGGGCTAGAAGTATTCTGGGCAAGTTTGACAAAATGCAACTTACTAACTCTGAAGTAAACTTAATTACAGGCCTTATGGAACTAGTGTTGGACAATAATTGTATTAATTTTCAGGGGGACTTGTATAGACAAATTAAAATGCACATTTTTAACTTCTGATGATTAAAAGATTTTATACTCTTTACTTGGGTTCTACTTTTTTGATCGTTCATGCTTGTTTTATTTTATTTTATTGTATCCACTATTACCAGAGGACTCATGTAAAAGTAGCACCGAGTAGGCACACACACCAGAAAGGAGCTCTCCATGACAATTAATACAGAACAGCTACCTCTAGGGGTATATTATGGTTGCTGCCTTTTGAGGAGATCCTGTCCTCTGGATCTAGCGAGTGTGTTCTGCAATAGATTCTATGGGGAACTATATCTAGAAGGTAAAAGCAATCTGAAGGGCGTCTCTGGAAGAAAAGTTAAGAAGGGAGAGAGAAGTCCTACTGTATCAGAATTTTGAAAATAGGTAGAGAGAAAAAGAGAGAGAGAGAGGTAAGTCTCCACTGTGTGTGAGTTTTGCAAATACTTTGAAAAGCTGCCTGTTACAAAATGTGATTTACGGCACTGAAGGAACACAGCAAGAAGGCTATCATTCCCAGGTTCCCTTGTGGATTACTTAATGAGGTACTGTTTGAGACTGTGGTGTAAATTAATAGCTGTTTTTTTTACTGAGCTAAAATTCAAGTCAAACTTTAGTTTGTTTACATTTGACTATGTTTTTAAAAAAAAGTACACTTGTGCAAGTAAACTTGCCATAACAGTTGATGCTTGAATGTTCACAGCTGCAGTAGCCTTAGCTATATGTGTTATATCCTGCCAAGGACACAAATCCAAAGCTTCAGGGCACCTTCCACACACCCAAAATGTCAGTCAGCTCAAGCTGAACTGGCTAAAAAGACAGATTTGGATGCAAAGCCATTTAGAGCTTTCATGTCAACCAAGAGAGAGAGAGAGAGAGAGAGAGAGAGAGGGATGCTGAAGGAGAGAATCTGAGCCCTGAAAGTACAGTGCTAGGAGTAACAAAAAGAAGTGTTCACATCCTGCCAAAGACAACACACCAAAAAAAAAAACAAAGGGAATGAAGGGAGAGAAGGCTACTGCAGCAGTTATTATTTAAACATCTACTGTTATGGTAAGTTTACTTACACATCTGTACTATGTTCATCATACTGATCGCTGCTGCAGTAGCCTCAGCTATATGGTAGATTACCTTAGCTTAGAATTGTCCTAGCAAAGGCTCATCTAGACCTAGAGAAGGAATAAAGCTTGTAATGCTTTGTAAATGTACTTATAGAGGACCACATTGCTGCTTCTAGAATAGTCTAGAATCCACCCCTTTCCAAATAGCCATGGATGAAGCCAAGGCCCTGGTAGAGTGGGCCTTACCCCTACATGGAATATTATTGTTATGGTGATTATAATAAAGGTTAATAGCCTTAGGCAACAATTTTGAGATAGTCTGTTTTGAAACAGGTTGTCCCTTCTTCTTACCTTCACAAATAATGGACAACTTATCTGAAGATCTGAAAGATTAAGTTCTGTCAAGGTAGTGCCCAAGTTGTCTGTGGACAACCAAGGTATGGAGCATCCTTTCTCCCTCATTTTTAGGTTCAGGAAAGAAAATGAGGAGATGGATAGTTTGGCTTAAAGTAAACTTGGATACCCTTTTAGGCATAAAGGAAGGTTTGGTTCTCAAATAAAGCATGTCTTTGTGGAAAATGAGATAGGCTTAACTCACCATAAGAGCTTGCAAATCAGATACCCTTCCAGCAGAGGTCAGAGCAGTCAGTAAAACTGTTTTCCATGTTAAGAACCTCAAGTCAGCCAGATTAGCTGGTTCAAATGGAGCAAGTGTTAGCTTCTCTAACACAAAGTTAAGATCCCAAGGAGGGGGCCACTGGCTTTCTTGGGGACCTCTTATGCAAAACCCCTTTCAAAAGCATTTTGACATGAGAATGCATTGAAAGGGGAAGATCTGTGGGCAGACTTGCTGAAATGGCGAATAAATGAATGTAGATGAAGGAGTAAGAAAGGCCATAACAAAGTAACTTGACAAATATTGTAAAACTTGATAACAACTAGCCTTAAATGGGTGCTGGTTATATTGTTGGGATCAATTAGAAAATTTTTTCCATTTGCTAATATATGAATTTCTAGTAGAAGGCTTTGTTGCCTCCACTATTACCTGCTATACATGCTCAGTAAACAGGTGCCTACAGGGAATTTGATTGGGGTCGGAGTGTATCAAACACCAATGATTTTGGCTGATTAAATCCATTCTCTGAAAAGGTTTGTGGTAATTGCCCCCAGCCATTTTCAAAAGAAGGGAGAACCACTGTTGTTTGGGCAAGAAGGGAGTCATCACAGTGATCTTGGAGGATTCTTTATGAATCTTCAGAAGTACCCTAGATATCAGTGGAAATGGTGGAAAAGCAAAGAGGAACAATCCTGTCGAAGGAAAGGAAAAGGAATCTGGCTTTCAGGCCTTCGCATACGCAGTCATGGAGCAGAATCTTGCTAGCTGTTTGTACAGACAGGAGGCAAATAGATCTACTTGAAGAACTCCCCACAGATGGATCAAATCTCGCAAGACCTCTGATCTAGTTTCCATTTGTGATGATCTGCTCTTTTCCTCCGTAGCTTGTCTGCCACACAGTTTTGTTCTGATGAATTAGAGGATGCCTGTAGAGTAACATTGTGCTGTGAAGCTGTATCCCAAGCTAACATAGCTAGTTCACAAAGGGGATGCAGTCTAGTTCCCCCTTGCTTGTTGAGCGGGAGGGAGAAGGGGAGACCTGGATTTAGGGAAATTTGATGTCTTCACTAAGAGATTTCTCTCATGACAGACTCCTGCACTAAGATTTGAAAAGACAAAGGATCTTGGTGCTGGGACTCAAGAGACTTCAGATACCATTATATGTTTCTCATGTGGAGTCTTGCAGAGGTATCATGAGAATCACAGATGCTGTGAGAACCAAAATTCTGAGGTATTCCCTCACAGTGCCCAAAATCTGAGTGGAAAACCTTAGAAATAAACCAGATATAGATCTATTTTTCCTCTGGGAGAAAAGCTATTTTAACTAAGGTGTGTGAAGGAGTCAAAAAGACATTTGAATGTTCTGTAAGAGATCTCTCACCCACATCAGAGATTCTTTACATTTTGAAAAAAGCTCTGCAAAGATAAGTAAGTTGACTAAATGTGGAAAAATCTTGTAACCCGCAATGAACTATAAATGGAGATAGAGACTTTGTGAACACTCTTGATGCAGTGAATAACCCAAGTGGTAAGGCAGAGAACCAATAACACGATTCAGACACACAAAACCTTAAGAAATGCCTGAAATCTGAATGAATAGGGATGTGATGATTAAATCTAGCATTACTAGGAAACTTGAATGAGGAAAAAGAAGTAATAGGTTGTGAAGTGACATTATTATGAAACTGGGCACTATCACCAACAGGTTTAGGAAAGAAAGATCCAGAACTGATCTCCAAGCATTTTCTTTCTTTCAAGCTAAAATATCCTGGAATAAAAAACTTACCCAGCCTAGGAAGGAGAAACTTGTCCTATCACTCCCTGGGACAGCATGAGTTGTAGGACAGGGGGAAATGAAAGAGTCTGGTCTTGTCTGGTGGATGTGGAATTACCTCCTGAAAAGGAAGGATTTCCTCCCGCTGCCATCTGTAACCATGATGAATGTTCAGAACCCGTTTGTCTGAACTATCATAGGTTCATAGGTTCATAGGTTCATACTTGGCTATCTGCCCTAGGGCATTTATAAGCCTAGCCAGAGTGTGTTTGGCTTTCGCCACCCATTTTAAATTAATTTTGCTATGCCCTTTTTTGAGGTTAGTATACTGTGCCTCTGTCTAACAGTGACACAGAAGTGATACCCGGGGTAAACCTATGATCTCCCATCCACTCATCAAGATTCCTCTTGAAGAGAGTCAATGAGGGACTCTGCCTAACCTGGACTGGGATTTTATTCCAGAGTGAAGGGAGCCACTGGGTTATGAATCTGTCCCTCCAGCATGTCCTATTTATTTCAGTGCTGAGGTTCAAGTCTCTCGAGCGCGTAGCTCAATGGGATTTGGATTTTCTGAGGTGCAGCATGTCCATTAAGTCCGGGTTGGACATGGCTTTATACGTCAGGCACAGATCGCCTCTGAGCAGGCGGTATGCCACTGAGTAGAGCTGGAGTTTCTTTAACCAGGCAGCATATGGCATCTGTTTGAGCCCTTTGATCCTCTTGGTGAGGTACTTTTGGGGTCTTTCCAGTTGCTGCAGGTGTCTGGTAAGGTACATCCCAAAAGGGGCATTGTACTCAATTATGGGCCTGATGAGGGATGAGTAAAGAGGCACGATGACCTCCTCTGATCTAGATGTGAATCCCTTCATGATTAGGTGGGCTATATAAAATGTTCTTCTAACCACTTTGGCCACGTGGTTGTCAAATGAGAGATTGCTATCAACTTAGGTCCCCAGGTCCCTAATTACTTCTTCTGTACTTAATGGATTACCACCTATGTGGTAATTTGTGGGCACTTTGTTTTTGCCAAAGGGGATGACTGTACACTTTTTGGCGTTTAGCTTGAGGCCATGGCTCTGGCACCAGTTGTCTGTTTCTATGAGGCCCTTTTGGAGGATGCTTGTGTCGGCTGGAGAGTTGATTATGGCGCCCAGTTTGCAGTCATCTGCGAACTTGGTCAGCCACAGTCCTTCCGTGTTGGCCTGTACCTCCGAGAAATATATACCGAACAAGAGAGGTCCCAGGACTGAGCCTTGTGGGACGCCACTTGTAACTGGTTTGGAATCTGACATGGCTCCAGCAATTCTAACCATGTGGGTTCTGTCCTTGAGCCAGTTTGCAACCCATCTAGTGACATAGGGGTTTATATTTAAGCTGGTGAGCTTATCTATAATGCCCGAGTGGGGTATTGTATCGAAGGCTTTTGCGAGGTCCAGGAAGGCTGTGTGGACCACCTTCCCCTCGTCAATGGCCTTGGTGACTGTTTCAAAGAAATCGACCAGGTTTAAGAGGCAGGATCTGCACTTAACAAAGCTGAACTGGGTAGGATCCAGTGTCTGTAGGTCCCCAATATCTTTATTTATGAGGTCCATGATGATACTTTCCATAGCTTTGCAGAACAAGCTAGTCAGGCTTATGGGGTGATAGTTTCCAGGATCCGTTGAGGCACCACCTTTGTGGAGAGGGACCACTGTTGCTGTACGCCACTCTTTGGGTACATATCCTGTAGTAAGGCTGAGATTGAACAGTAGTTTTATGTTTGGGTTTAGCTCTTCTTGGAGTTCATGCAGGACGCAGCCCGGGACACCGTCTGGTCCCATTGAAGCTGTGTTTTTTGCTTTGGAGAGGGCGGCTCTTACCTGAGCATCTGAGATGTCAGGGGGGCAGCACTCTGCTGGGATAGATATTTTCCCTTTTGGTGGGGAGGGTGGGGAGTTTGCGCTGAACCTGTCATCTAGGATGTTGGCAATGTCTGTGGGTTTGGTGTATTTTTTGTCATTTTGGACTAATTCTGAGCATATCTGGGAATTCCCACCCAGGTTCCTAACATAACTAAAGAAAGCCTTGTGATTATCCTTAGTGTCCTGTGCAATTTTTCTCTTGAATCTGGCCGTAGACGGTTTTATGAGTGCCCGTAGTTTTTTGCTAATACTGATCAGAGATGCCTTCCCTTGTTGGGATTTTGCTCTATCATGTACTAGCTTCCTCCTTCTATTGTATAGTTTGTTTATGGCTGGGGTCCACCAGACAGGACGTCTGCCTTTGGAGGATTGGGTCTTGGTTTTATCTGGGATTGCAAGATCCATGCATTCCTGAAGGTGTTCATAGAATGCGTTTATAAAGGATTCTGCAGTCTGGGCCGTATTTTCCACAGGCCCACGGGCTTTGAAGGATTCCACCTTGGTTTTGAGGAGTGTGAAATTTGCTTTAGAGAAGTTTTTCACTGTGGTTTTCTGGGCAGGGGATGGGGTCAGGATGTGAATATCCAGTGAGATTAGTTTATGGTCTGATCTTACCAGTGAGGGATACACTTCTGGTCTGGAGCATAGAGTCCCCATGTTGGTGATGATCAGGTCCAGTATGTTTTTCCCTCTTGTGGGAGTGGTAACAAGTTGTTCCATAGCATTTGAGTTTATAAATTCTAGGAACCTTTGGGCTGGGGTATTGGAGCTAGAGTAATGCTCCCAGTCTATGTTTGGGTAGTTGAAGTCACCCAATATAATGGTGTTTGGAGAGACCTTCATATTTTCCAGTGTTCTCAGGAAGGCCGAGTAGGGTTCCTGGGTTTGAGAGGGTGGTCTGTAGCAGGCTATAAACTGGAAGGCAGTTTTACCCACTGTTAGTTGCACATGGATAGTCTGTGATGCTTCGTGCTGTGCCACCAACCTGGAGGTGTGGGTATCTTTGACGAATATTGATACTCCCCTCCTTTTGTGGTTCGGTCCAAGTATTGGGGCCGAAAAGCATGGTATGAGGTATAACCTGGTAGTGCTGGGGAGCTCTCGGGAGCCTTGAACCAGGTTTCTGTTACTGCACAGATATCGATGTTCTCCATGCTAAGGAGAGTTTCGAGCGCGTGCATCTTGAGGTTTAGACTTCTGGTGTTGAGTAGCATTACTCTTAGTTTCTTATCCCTTGTGATACCTATGGAGGTGGGTTTGTCTTTTGAGCCTTGCCTAAAAGAGGCACTATGGGGGTAGCAAGAGCCTTTGCCAATATCCGAAAGCCCAGGGGTGACAGGTGCAAGCCATCCCTAGCGAAGCATCGTGGCTTGTCGAGCATGTCATCCCAGGCTGACAGGCATTGGATCCCCTTTGAATGACACCAATACTTAAGCCAATTGTTGAAATTGATCATCTTGTCTTCATATTGTGGCATCATTCTTGGTGAAGGTAAGATGCTACTCAAGGTCAGGGTCATACCAGCATGGGCTACATGCTCAGAGAGCTCCTCTATGTCTCTTTTCATGTAGTCCAGGGAGGTACGTCTCAGGTCATTCACACCAGCATGGACAATGACTGAGTCATATTTGTACTTGCCTTGGAGTGACCTGAGTGCTTGTGTTATGTGGCGGATCCTAGCACCCGACAGGGAGCTCACCGTGACCTTCTCCTTGTTCAGCCTGGTGAAGAGGACGTCAGTGTGCCTGACGATAGAGTCACCTATTACAAGTGTATCAGGTGTGTTGTTTAGCCTTAAGGGCTGTAACTGTACGGCACACTGGCTTTGTGAGCTATGTGTTGCACGTGTTTTGTTTTGGGGTAGCGGTTGCTTGGGTGTTTGCTTTGGAGGTCTCTGCTGCTTAGGCAGATTTTTATTTATAGCCTCCGAGTATGTTTTTGTGTGTTTATGTGTTTGATTTGCTGTCGTGGTAGGTCTATGTGAGACTGGAATTGTAGTGAGTGTTGTTTCCTTCTCCTCCTGACTGGTTACGCCAGTACTGAGGTGAGAGAGCTTAGCCTCCAGTTTGGCTATATGGTTGCATCTCTCACATGTGTTGGAATTTGTTGGGAGGAGGAGAGGGTTGTCTGTGTACATGAGGCAGTTGTAACATTGCCTCAAGATTCCCGGATTCACCAGCTGGACCGGAGAGGAGATTGACAACTGACCTTTGGACATGCTAGAATAGTATTGGGAATTCCTTTATAATTGAAAAAAAGGACCAATGGGGAACAAGGTACTCAATGAGGAGTTTGTGAGGGTGTAGTGCTTTTAATTTTTTAGTGCTGACTTAGTGAGCAAGTGCCAGATAACTTAAATGCAATGTGTTACAGGTAACTTAAATGCAAAAATGACAAAGAGAAAAATGGAGATTTAGACTTTCTGAAAGACAAAAGGTAATACTAGTGTGGAGGTGGCAAAGTCCCTTAAAAAGTAATTCTGACTTGTACTGTCTTTTTGGAATCCCCCCCGCCACCATTTTATTTATTTGTTTAACATTTGGTGACCGGGAAAGCCCAACTGGGTCAGAAACCCATTTTCAGTGGAGGCCCAGGGAGAAAAGCTCCACAACAAACAACATCATAGGATATGATAAAAGCACAGAGTGTAATTCTTTTAAAGTTAACAAACACAAGCAAGAGAAACAACAAACTACATCACACCATATAATAAAAGCACAGAGTTTAAATCTTATGAATGTTAAACATGAGCAAGACAAACAGATGAGATAATTTACATTTT
This sequence comes from Protopterus annectens, assembly GCF_019279795.1. NCBI lineage: Eukaryota > Metazoa > Chordata > Ceratodontiformes > Protopteridae > Protopterus > Protopterus annectens. Next base: position 20,644,766 of record NC_056743.1, read on the forward strand.
ACATAAGACATTTCAAAACTAGAAAATAATGTCGGGATGACTGAGAGGTATACAGGGAGGTAAGAGTAAGGGGGTGGTTCACCGGGGTATAATGCGTATTAAACTTATTCTAGAGGAGAGAACAGATGCTAAGATGCAGGGATGTAGAGGAAGAGGGGGCGAAAGTAGAAACTAAAGGGAGGAGCAATGAAGACTGAGGTTTTAAATCTCTGTTTGCCTGCATTTTCTTGAGATTGTTATTTTGTTTTTTTTGCCAACATTGGATAAGGGGTTAGAGAATCCTTTAGAAAATTTGGAAAAGGAGGGCTAAAAAAGTTTGGAGATTCCCTGTACTAACTTATCCCTTTCATAAACTCTGCAGCAGATGAACCAAAAACTAGATCTCTTTCCAAAGGAGTATTTAAAATCTCATTTTTCACATCATCTGAGGGTTTTGAGAACACAGCCAGGCAAACTTCATGAAAACAGTATCAGTGGCCATAGCCCTGGAAGATGTATCAGCAGAGTCATACATACACTGCAAGCAATGCGTTCTTACTTTTACAATGGGAAAAACTAAATTAATTAAGAAGAAAATGCATATAAAATATTCCTCATACTTTCATAATTAGTCAGAATAAACTTTAATATATGAGTCTGACACTTCAAAATTCTGAAAATCAAAGTTGCAGAAGCATATACCTTTCCTTATACTTATCAGTAATCTGCCCATCTTTATCAGAAAGAGTAGGATTGGAATTAAACAAATGTTTAGCAGCAGTAAGATTAGCTAAACCTATAGCTGATGGGACAGGTTTTGGAAGAGTGTACAAAAACTTAAAAGACTGAGGAACTTTATATATTCTATCTGCCTTTTAGGGGCAGCTGGCTGACTACCAGAAAAATTGCAGACAGTGACACACACATCATCCAGAGCTGACAGAACTGGGGGAATGTGTGAGGGTTCTGGAAATTCCTTCCATAACAGTTCATAATATTTTCTGAGGGACTGAGAAACCTCAGTGCTCTCCCACTGAAAACACTGGCTTGTTTTGAAAACATTCTCAGAGAAAGAGAAACCCCACAGGAGAATTAGAGACTGAGTTCTCCTCTGAGTCTGAATCAGAAAACCAAGGAGAAAACCCTACATGTGTCCATTCATCTTCCTGTCCAAATTCAGAATCTTGAATCTGTTCAGGAAAATAGGTATCCATTTTTCTTTTACCAGAAACCACCTTATAAGAAGAATCAGTAGTATGAATGAAAACCTGAACCAGACCCAGTTAACTACTTCTTTCTAAAGAAATTTGAGGAGTAGATGCGTGTTTAATTTTCTGCAACATTTTGACAGGAAAATAGAACAGCATTGTTATTAATGGCAGCAGCAGCAGCTTCCCCAGGGATGGGCTTCTGACACAACAGATACTTCCAAGATGGCTGCACATTGAGTAACAGCTTATTTCTAGCTCTTGCAGTCTGAAAACAGAAACTCAGCAGAGAAAGTCACTAGACTTGTGTTTATGGATACATTTCAGTAACTGGCTAGTAAGTCCACTGCCTAGATGCCAGGAATAAAGAAATACAGAAGACCTGGTAAAAACAGCTACAAAAAGTGAGGAAGAAACACTGACTAGGGCAGAGTTCTGCACCTGTTTAGCAAAAGCAATGCAACCTTCAAACATGACTTCCAGTAACCTACAGGAAGGTATAAGACAACTGCATACAGACCTGGTTAAAATAAACAAAACTCTGATTGAGTGTATCAACACAAACAATAAAAGGCTGGAACAAATGGGAAAAGCTTTAAACAGATATTCAGATGAGATGATAAAGCTACAAAAATCAGAGATCAAAATAAAGAAAAGGATGGCTGAATATTGAGACTGCTCAGAAAGAGATGTTTCAAAAAATAATAGAGTTAGGGGACAAAACACATAGGGAAAACATGAGATTTTCAGCTATACCAGAGAAGCTGGAAGGAACAGACTGCATTAATTTTATGAAGGCACAAATAAGCAACTGGACTGGTATTTCACAGCAGGAGTTGTCAGTTGAAAGGGCACATTGTCTGGATGTTCCAAACTTGGCTATAAGAAAGCAACCTAGACCTTTAATAGTAAAGATGCAATCCTACCACCAGAAGGAGTTAATTCTGACAAAATCATGGCAGAAGGACAAAGCACTAAAAGTGGGGGATAGAAGAGTGTTTGTGGTGAATGATTACTCATTGTACACCAGACAGAAGAGGAGCAAATTTATTGCACTATTCAGGAAATGTTGAGATGAAGGTGTGAGATTTAAACTGCTATACCCAGCTGTCTTCAAGGTATTCTTCCCTGGAGGGACAAAATAATTTTTTGATGAAGTACATACTAAGGAGGAAATACAAAAGTTTGTCCAACAAAAAGTGAGCTGTGAAACAGAAGGAGATTCTGCTTCTTGTTCTTCTGGTAATAAAGACCACAGAGAGACTGTACCTGTGGAACCTTTTCCACTGTTTCAAAAGAAAATGTTGGAGAGAAGGAAATGAGAATGAGAGTTGACTAGAAGAATTGCGGGTATGTTGGAAATGAAGCAGAGACAGGATTTTGGAGATGAACAGTAATAAAACCAGTAACTTAATATGGGATTACAATGCAATAATTATATTTGTAAAATATAACAGAACAAGAAAATCTGGAAATATTGGACTTTTTCAGATTTTGTTGGACTTGTTGGGGACTCTAAAGTATATTCCCTACTTCATGTCATTAATGTTCGAAAAAGTACTTTGGAGAGGGCAAGAGGGAGGGAGAAGGTTAATTGTAAGTAAAGATTTTGTTTTCTTAAATAGTACCCATTTTGTGGCAAGTGGTTTTCTTTACATGCTATAAAGTAAAGTTTTTTTCAGTTATTTTTAAGTGTAATAGGGATTGTAAACAGGCGCTGTTGTTTTTTTTTTCTTTTCTTTTCTTTCTCATTTCTCTCAATTCTTGTTCAATTTTAAGAAATATAGGCACTGCGATGTATGAGAAAAAACCTGGTTAAAAAGCATGATAAATAAGACAGTAATGTGCTTTTTCTCATTCTTGTATGTGAAAATGACTGGATGAAAGACTTTGGATTGATTTATTAACAAGTTTTAAGAGAGAGCAAGTAAATGAAAAAGAACACTGAATATTATGAGACTTTTTTCTAGCAAATACATGTAAGCTCAGTAACAATTCTGCAGCTGGTCTTCATGTTTCCGTGGAAACAATTTGCTAAAGAGAAATTGGCTGCTTGGTTCTCATGTCTCCATGGAGACAATATGATAAAGAGAAACCAGCTACAGTTTGGTGGAGAGTGATTGGCTGAGGGAAAATAAGGCAATAGAAATTGGAAAAGAGATAATGTTCTCTAAAATCATTCAGTGGTTTCCCAAATTAGATCATGTTCTCTGAAAGTTTTCAGGGGCTTTCCCAAAGTAGTTAATGTTCTCTGAAAACATTCAGGGGTTTTCCCAACTGGGAGAACCAAAAAGATAAGCCAAAACCAATCAGCACTTAGTAGAAGCACAGGCTACACCATGCATCTTAGCATGGATGACCTTTCTTTTAGGTTAACTCAACTTTGTGAGTATGGCTGTCAGTTTGGGACTTTTGTTCCTATTAGGAGGTAGAACTTCAATATTTGAAGGTGTGCATAGTTTTGTGTGTTAGTATTAAGTTAATAGGGTTTAGGGGGTATTGGGGCTGTGTTTTTTTTTTGAGGGCTTTTAATAAAACAAAAAGTTTTATAAGATGTGACATAGGCTAAAAAGGATATGACGGGAAACAACTGTATAAAAGTTCAATCTGCCAAACAGTGTATGCATGTAACACAAAAGCTGGAGCTAGACATTTAACAAAAAGTTTTATACATAAAAGGCGTGAATAAAAACTTTTTAATACAGTGATGCTTTCTCTAATGTCTTTAAATGTAAATGGCCTCACAAATAAATACAAAGAAGAAAGACAAGAAAACTGCAGAGTGCAAATGGAGGCACACTTAGAAAGAAATGAACATGTAAATTTGATAAAGAACGATTTTCAGGATGGTTATTCAGAGGAATACCTGGGACAAAGGAAAAGAGGAGTACTTATATTAATTGCAAGAGGAGCTTCAATAGTGATAGAAGATAAAAAAGATAATGACAGATGTGTAGTGCTAAGGGGCTACTGGCAAGGAAGGAGGCTTACACGAGCATATATTTACATTCCACCTAAAACTGCTGTAATGGAGCTTAAGAAAATTCTGAGAGAAGTAATCAGTTCTCAGCAAGGAATAGTACTTATAAATGGGGACTGGAACTTGATTTGTAGCAGTGAGGATATGTCTGGGGGTCCCAGAAGGACAAATATAACAAAGGAGGGTATATTTTAGAAGAAATATATGAAATATTTATCATGGTAGATGTAAATTCAGTAACAGGAGTTCAGAGTGAATTTACATATTATTCCCCAAGATATAAAAACTGGGCTAGGCTAGACAGAATTTATATTTCACAGGAACATGTGCATTTAATTGAAGGTCTTGATACCCACTCAATAAGTATTTCTGATCATGCTCCAATAATTGCTAAAATAAAAACACGGGGTAACGAAACAAAAATGAGACATCGGTACTTTCCCACCCATCTGTTGAAAAGAGAGGAATTTAAGGAATGGGTAGTAGAGATTATTTAGGAGCTGTTAGATAGGATAGACATTTCTTCCGAAAATATAGCTAGGGAGTGGGATAAAATTAAGGTGGAGTTTAAAAATAGGGTGGAAATAAAAGAAAAGGATTTATGGTTAAGAAGTAACAAGAATTATTAAGAGGGACTGACAAATGTTAAAGTATTGCAAAATAGGGGGATTCCCACAGAACAAGAAGAAGAGCAATTGCAGAGTGCTAAGCAGAAAATAAGGGATTACCTCGATAATATGCATGAGTTTAGAAAGATTACTGTTAAGCAGCTGTTTTTTTTTTTTTTTATAATAACACTAGAACACAAAAACTTTTAGCACAACAACTCAGGCAACAGAAAGTGGAAAGGGCTGTCACTAAATGTATGAAGTCTATAACAAAGAAAGTAACAAGAGGTCCTGTAGATGTATTAAAAATATTTCGGAAAATCTATGAGTCTCTCTACAGAGAAATTTGAAAATCAAGAAAAGGTGCAAATGGAAATGTTTATGGAAGAATTAAACATGCCAAGGCTAGAGGTAGATGAGGCTCAATTACTAACAGAATAGGAGGAGATGAGATAAAAATTGTGATGTATAAACAATCTACCGGAAAGTCCTCAGGAACAGATGGTATTCCTGTGGAGGTTTTGAAGCTAGAAAGAAAAAATGGATAAAGATCTGAAAGGTTTTGTTTAGCAATATCTTAAGAGGAGGAGACAAACCACTGTCCTGGAAGAAAGGATTTGTAGCTGTAATACCTAAACAGGGTAAAGCTCCATCAGATCCAGCTTCATACAGGCCATTTTCCATACTAAACCATGATTATAAAGTGTCCATGTCTGTAATAGCTAAAAGTATGGCAAAAGTAATGCCAAAACTGATAGATATGGATCAATGTGGTTTTCTGGTGGGCAGGCAAACATTTGACAATATTAACAGAACAGTGATGATCCAGAGGAAAGCAGAATGTAAGAAAATGCCATTGTTTTTGGTGGGTCTTGATGCAGAGAAAGCATTTGACAGACTAAGCTGGGACTTTATGAGCAGAACAGTGGAAGCATTTGCATTTCCTAAAAAAATTATAAGGTTGATTAGGAAAAATATGAGAGATCAGAGGTGAAAATTAAAGTGGGTGGTGTCCTCGCTGATAATTTCTGCTTGAACAGAGGAATCAGGCAGGAGTGTCCTCTTTCCCATTTATTATTTGAATTACATTTAGAACCATTGGCAAAGAGAACAAGGGACTCAAAAATTCAAGGATATAATTGGTGTGCTACCCAAGAAAAGCTGGATTTATTTGCAGATGATATTATTTTGTACCTGACAAAACCAGAAAAAGACATTACAGTGTTGTGGAGCATTTTGAGACAGTTTCAGATCTTTTCAGGATACAAAATTAATGAAGCTAAAGCAAAGACAATAGTGGTAAATTATGTACCCACACATAAACTGGTTCAGAAATATCCATATTTATGGGGACATGAAATGAAATATTTAGGAGTATGGAATAAAAATGATTCTAGTGTGGCAGCTAAGGATATGTGGGAAGAGAATAAACAAAAGATAATACAAAAACTGAGAGAATGAAAGCTTTTTATATGGATATGGATAGTAAGATACAAGCATTTAAAATGTTTTAGTCCCTTTGGTCTTATACACAGGTCAGGCATTCTTTTATCAGCCAGAGGAGAAGTTGTGGGTAGCAATTAATAAAGATCTGAAGGACTTTATCTGGGAGGGGAAGGTAGCAAGAGTCAAGTGGGATAAACTGATTCTTTCAGTGGAGCAGGCAGATTGGAATTTCCCAATCTGAAGGGGTATTTCATAGCTACATAGTTAAGACTCCTATACATAGCACAAACAGAAAACTGTAATTCAAAGTGGAAAGGGATGATGATGAAACACGGGGGAAGCTCAAAAAACAAGGAGAGACTGGGATTTTAGATGCAGGGTTTTAAGAAGAACAATAATAATCATGCAGAATATTACAGTGGATATAAAAAGTGTACACATCCCTGTTAAAATGCCAGGTTTTTGTGATATAAAAAAAATGAGACCGCAATAAATCATTTCAAAACTTTTCCCACCTTTAATGTGACCTATAACCTATACAATTCAATTGAAAAGCAAACAAATCTGTTTAGGTGAAAATATAAAAAATAAAAAACGTACAATAACCTGGTTGCACGTGTGCACACCCTTAAACTAATACTTTGTTGAAGCACCTTTTGATTTAAGATGGAAAGATGATAGAATGGGAAGATGCCAATAATTTATTTGGACTGCAAGTTAGAGATTGTCTTCCCTATCAGGGTTTGATATCAGAGTACAGGCAAAGAGAAAGAAATAGGGGGGTCCTAAATGAAAGACCAGCACTGGTAGAGTTTTTAATAGAATCTGGAACAGAAGCTGCTATGAAAAAGGAATAATTCGTAGAGCATATAAACAATTGCATGAAAACTATAAGAATCAATTAGAGGAGGTTAGAAAGGATATGGAAGAGAGACTGGATAAGTAATTCACAAAGAAACAATGGGAGGATATATGCATGTCTCCCAAATATGCAACAAAATCTAGAAGATGTAGGATTTTTTCCTGGAAATGTTTACATAAATATTTTTATACCCCAAGTAGACTCCAGAGAATTTTTCCTCAGGTAGACAGTAAATATTGGAGGTGTGAAGGGGAAGAAAGAAGTATTTGAGAACATATTTTCTGGGAGTGCAGGGTGTTGGCAGACTTTAAGGATTTCTTGCCGGATACACTGTCAAGATGCTGGGTGGGAAGATTGGTCTGATGAGGGAGATGATTTTTCTGAGCTATGATACAAAATTGGAATTGCCTAGAAGCCTTTCTGTCTCTAGTAATGGTGGCTGCCAAAAAAGCAATTACTAGAAAATGGAAATCAAAATCTAAACCAACTATACCGGAAGAAGTGAATATAGTAACAGAGATAAAACTACTGGAATTGAGATCTTTAGAGAAGGATAGGGACAAACTACATAGGAAAAAAATGAGAATTGTGGGAACAATACATACAAGAAAGGAACGAGGCCTAAAAGCAGCAGGACTTAAATAATCTATGTAATTTTTGAGTGAGAAAAATTGGGTCAATTATAAGTGATGTATAATGTTTGCAACTGGGACTGTGTCAGAATGGTCTGTGATGTAAAATGCTTTTGACTAGGATTGCATTGGTGTGGTTTGTTTTCATTTATATAAATGTATAATTGCCTGTATAGTAAGTGATAGTTTAATGAAGATGTTTCCTGTTTAAAAAAAACAGGAATTGAATAATTTATGTAATATTGCTTAGGTTATATGATATATAGCAATATATGTGAAGTATAATGTTCGTTATGTTAATATAGTTTGATTACTTTTTTATGAATGTAAATTTGCTTATGTCACAAGTGATAATTCAATAAAGGTGTTTAAAAAAAAAAAGAACATTCTGACACAACAGGGAACCCTTCCCTGTTCCCTCTCACAAGACTGACAGGAGTGCTTCTCCCTTGCCCACTGAGGGGACGCCAGCAGCTGCAAAGGACATGGTGAGCCCCCAGTCCATTGTGGCTTTTGGTGCTACACCAGAGGAATGTGGGGTAAGAAAGATGAGTGGTCTGAGGAAACTATGGCCACCGCAAAGTCAACCACCTGCAGTTGAGTCAAATTGCAAACCTGCTGTGGTAGCAAAGGCTAATTGCTTAAGTTTTTTTCTTTTTGTGGCTGGAAGAAGTACTGGTCATGGGACTTGTAGTCTGTTCCATGATTAAGCCAGAAATGGTCTCTCTTTCATGCAGAAAACAAGCAGCAAAACCCAACAAAATTTAAAGTTTTTAAAAGTCACTTTTTCACACAAAAACACAGTAGAAAGCACCTTAAAACACTTTGCCAGCCCCAAAAGTAAATTAAACACAGTTTTTCCACAGAATTTTTTTTTTCAATTACTTTAAACGACTTTTAAATTGACAGGAAAAAAAGTGCACTCCCATTTAAAAGTACAGTTAAGCTTATAACAGTATGTTAAAACACAAATTCGTAGCTTAAAAATAACTTTCCTAAACACGAACGTATAATAAAGCTACAGTTTTTGTTTTAAAGTGGAAGGTTTTTACCCAAAGGGAACTCATCTGCCCAGTAAAGGAATGGCACAAACTGACGGTCAGTCCTTGAAAGCCTGCAGAGGAGCACTCATCAGTGACTGGAAAGCTGTGAAGGGCTTGGCACCCAAACCTGTCTTTTTTGCCAGCTCAGCTTGAGCTGACTCGCAGTTTGGGCATGTGGAATGTACCCTGAAGCTTTGGAAGCTGTCCAGCTGTTATATCTTTTGCAGGATATAACCCATATAGCTAGTGCTACTACAACAGTGATCAATATGAATAATATCTGCATATATGCTTGCTGAATGAAGTGTATTTGATAACTGAAAATAAACATCTGTGTGCTGGTGCAAACTGAAGCCCAAGATTTTTGTTTCTTGCATGTTTCAAAAGAATAAAGTTAAGACCTAATTCTAATTGAAATATTACTACACAAACACACTCGTACGCACGCGTGCATGGACATACGCACACACACGCATATAGCTTTTTCTTTTTGGATGGTTAAAAGAATAAATTGTTCACCTAATTCTCTGTGAAATATAATTGTGTGTGTGTGTGTGTGTGTGTGTGTGTGTGTGTGTACACATGTGAATCTATCATCATTTACTAAATGGACAAGACAGTGAGCAAAAAATAAGATTGAATAGGAGAAAAAAAGAGTAAAAGATAATATTTCTGCACAGGGGGCAAACCCCTTGCACATTACACACCCCTTACATTTTATATATACCAAGTCTGAGACTGCACATCAATGGGATAAGGACAAATTCTCAAACACCGCTGTTCCATGATCTTGCATGGAATGTAGCTGAAAGGCTGAAAAAGAAGCCTGTAAGAGTGTCTGCTCTTATAGACTGCAACTAGACACACGATGAAAGAAGAGATAATATCAGTAAATAATAGATAAAACTTATATACAGTTTTTGCTCCTTGTGTGTATGTGTGTGTGTGTGTGTGTGTGTGTGTGTGTGTGTGTGTGTGTGTGTGTGTGTGTGCGTGTGTGTCTGTGTGTGTGTGTCTGTATAATACAGTAATACAGACACACGCGCACTGATGCACGCGCACACGCACACACATGCACTCCCGCTCACAACACATCGATAGTTAGACACATACCTGTAATAACATTAATTTGAGAATAATATATGTACGTTTAATGTGAAACTAATCTGCTGAACTCATTAAGATTACAGGAATGAAAGGAATATTGCCTTCCATTATCAGTAGTTCAGGTTTATTGATGCTTGAGCATGGACCCACATGCTGAGGCCAAGTTTAACAATGTGCGTCAGGATTCAGAAAAACCTTTGAAAGCTTTCTCAGTTCTTAATGCATTTCTGTGGTCTTAGAATTTCTCATTAGTGAGATATAGCTGGTGCGTTAATACAGACACATCATAGCACTGTCTGTGAACTCTACTCATGTTTTGTGCATTAACAATTTCTTATTTTAATCTCTGAGAGGCACGTCTGGTTATTGCTGGGGACCCAGTACCTGGTGTGATTGCAGAAGCAGACCCATATGGCTACTGCACTCTGCATCTCACAGCACAGTTGAACTTGTAGAAGGAGAGAGAAACAGAAAGAGAAAAAATACAACATATTAGCACACATGTACACATGTATCATAAATAGGATTCATTGCACATGATAGACATGTACATACTGTGCATCCACGATCACGTGGGCAGCCTGTCAAACCTCCTTTGGCAGGCCTCCCTGCAGAAAGCTATTCTCTTGGCCAATGTAAAAGGAAGCAGAGACTAATGAGTAGTATGGACAGCATTAGACCAGTTGGACCTATTTTGGCCAATAGGGCCCTGCTCCCCCAGGAGGTCCTGCACTAGGCTATAAGAGGGCCCTGCTCCCTCAGGAGGTCCTGCACTAGGCTATAACAGAGTCATTATGCATTATGTGACCCGGATAGTTGTCTGACAGACACTATAGCAAAGTTCAAGGCATTTTCCTATTAATAATCTTGCTCCCATAGTAGCTGTAAATCTCATTTGTGCAGTAGGCAGCATTTCCCATCATGCATTGTGCTAGTGGCTAGTCCAGTATTATTACTTTCAGCATACCCCTTGTATGCCTCATACTGTTTGTTGCTCACACTCTCATAGTGGTCAGCTGCCATTGCTGAGTGCTCAACAGAGTTTTGAACCGTAAATATATTGGAATAACCATTATGTTTTGTTTAAATCTCATGTTACTGTCTCAGAAGATAATAAGACTGGGCTTAATCTGAAAACTGATAGAGAGGTATTATTTTCTTTTGTGTCTCTTGCTGACATAGGGTTTATGACTGGTTGGTAATGAATAAAATTATAAGAAATAAATGTGGAATAGTGCATCTCATATAGTATGAAACAAACACTAGTAACCTTAAATAGTAAAAAAAAAAATAAAAAAAAGATACTGTGATGTGAGGAAACACTTGATCACTGAAACTTGTAACAGAAAGTTACCAGTTCATCAATGTGGCAGAAAAATGATTGCTGCATTTACAGAAATTTAAAGCTAGAAAATGCTTGGAATGGTTTGGGGAGGAGTTTTGTGAGGAAGTACATTAAAGAAAGTTGAATAAATTGTGTGGACTTTATATGTTCGTCCTACATCTATGTGGATTTCCTCGTTATTCTGATATCCTCCCACCTACCAAAGCATGATGCTTGTTACTGGAACTTTTCTCTCCGAGCCTCTGCTGAAAATGGGCATTAACCCAGTCGGACTTTCTCGTTAAACAAATGTTAAATAAAATTAGTGACAACTTTAAATTATCTCTGCATGTGATCCTTACTGTTGCCCTTCTGACCTGGGATATGGCTGGATATAACTGTATGTATAAGTTCACTTACCCAGTTTAACTTCTTTTTCTTTTGCCAGTTCCCGTTAGGGGTCACCACATCGGATCATCTGTTTCCATTTCTTCCTGTCCTCTGCATCTTTCTCTATCACACCAACCACCTGCATGTCTTCTCTCACCACATCCATAAACCTTATCTTAGGCCTTCCTCTTTTCCTGTTACCTGGCAGCTTCATCCTTAGCATCCTTTTCCCAATATACTCTGCATCCCTCCTCAGCACATGTGCAAACCAATGTAATCTTGCCTCTCTGGCTTTGCCTCCAAACATTCCAACCTGGGCTGACCCTCTAATATACTTATTCCTAATCCTGTCCATCCTCGTCACACCCAGTGCAAATCTTAACATCTTTAACTCTGCCACGCCCAGCACTGACTCCTGCCTTTTTGTTAATGCCACTGTCTCCAACCCATATAACATAACTGGTCTCACTACCCTCTTGTAGACCCTCCCTTTCACTCTTACTGGTACTCGTCTGTCACAAATCACTCCTGACACTCTTCTCCACCCACTCCATCCTGCCTGTACTCTCTTCTTCATCTTTCTTCCACACTTGCCATTACTCTGAACTGTTGAGCCCAAGTATTTAAACTCACTTATCCAGTTTAACTAAATAAATAAAAATAAGATTTAAAAAACAGTTCTGGTATCTGAGAGATGTGAGAGTATTAGTGTCATTCTTGTTGAGCATTCAGAGGAAGTTTGACAATTTTACATGATTCTGTGGAAACACACTGACTGTAACACTGTATGAGAATTAACCTCTGTAAGGAACTCCAACCATTAAAGAGATGACTGGAAGACCATGAAGGACGAAAGAGATAATTTACGTATTTATTTATTTATGTGAGATATGTTAACTGAGATAGTCCGACTGGGTCACATAACCCATTTTCGGTGAAGGCTCGAGGAGAAAAGCTCCACATTTAGACATTTAGGTACATATAAACAGATAGTTTACAACTTTTACAACAAAATGTTTGTTAGAACTTTACATAATACATTGCAGACAGGTTAAAGTTGAGAACAGAGGTGCACAATTGCTTAGTGTTTTGCTTTACTTCTAAAGCATTACTATGTGTCAACAGTAGATTACTAGAGAAGAAAATAGTTAATGTACTTAATAATACGAGATACAACTACTAAAGGAGGTTTAAAATATTTAATGCTCTTTTTGCCCTCAGATTTCTTCCTGCAATCATAAAGCACAGCCCCTCTGACTCATTTCTCCAGTACTTCATGGCATTCAAGACCATTGTACATGGGAGGTGAGAGCCAGGGACTGCAGTGACTCAAACAATGTTGCCAGGTTTCGTGCTTCAAAATGAGCCTGTTTCTTAGTGTCGTGGTCTGCCTGGTGTTGTCTGCAGTAGACTCCCAAAGACAAACAATGGAATATCTGGAGTACTTAACTTACAAAGATATTATTTTGTATCTATTAAGTTAAAGTTTGTTAACCAAAGTGTGATCCACCTAGACTATTGTTAGTCTCAGCACTGTGGAAATGCAACCAAAGAAACAGAAGAAACAATAAGCACTGATCAGTATCATTGCAAAAGTTGTAATAGAAAAGCAGCCAAGCACAGAGGTACTAAATTACAATAATATGCAGCAAAAATGAACATAACCATAAGTAGACATGACAGAAGAATTCAGTCAGCAAAACTGATAAGAAGAGTAGACGTACGATCATAACATCAAATGGTATAATGTTTCTGTTGAGAAAAATAATGTCTAGAGAATGAAGTATTTACACTATGTACACTTGTGTGGCATGGGATGTGAAGGAGAGTAAGGAATGAACCAAATGTGAGGAAGACTAGAAAGGAGGAAGACAGAAAAGAGAATCAAAAAGTAGTGCAGGGGAAACAACGGGGGAGTATGCAGCTATGGACTACTGACATTAACAACGTCTGGATAGTAGAAGAGTTTGGGGAGATGTTTACTGGTGATCCGGGGGGTATCCACTTGATGAAGCACCACATAGACAAAGGGCATCAATGGCCCATCAAACAGGCCCATTATAGTATGACTGAGTGAGTTAAGCAGACACTGAGAGAGAAACTAAAGAAGATATTGGATCTGGGGGTAATCCAGGGATCTAGTAGATTACTTCTGTACATGTCTTATAACTAAATATAAGATAACAAATAAACAAACATGTTTTCATGTAATATGCAGTAGTAGTATATATTACTGATACCTAATCTGAAATAATCTTAAGTTCAGGAAACCCACGTTTGGAGGAAGTGTTGAAGTGATAGGTTGGAGTTCAGCTGAGGGACCCCACCAAAATGGCCCAGTTTGGGCCCTGAAATTGCTAAGGCTGGCCCTGATGAGTAGAATGTTACCCTACTGATAGAAGGCAAGGAAAACAGAAAATAATAGCTGGAAAAAATAGATGAAACTAATATACATTTCTTACTGTAAAATGTTGACACACACTCCCTAACCTCTGCCTCTTCCCATTGGCATAGCAGGTTTAGATGGCACCTCCGCAGCTCATTATAGCAATATCTGCACTACTGGCCAGAGTGGGTGATGCCAGTGGTGCCAGGCATCATTCTTATATAAGGGGCCACCGTAATGGCCCAAAAGGCACTCATGTTAGTGCCTGCACAGCAGGTGTAAAAAGATTAGATTTTTGGTTGCATGAGGCCAAAACCTTGCTGAACACTGCACTTCAATGAGCTACATCTACTCACCAGGTCTTCACAAGAAGCAGAATGGTAGCCCTATGGCCATGGCTGCACATTGTAGAGCCCATGTAATACACATCATCAGGCAGCTGTTGGAAGTAGCACTACATAAAGTGGCAGCTCTATGGGTTTCACTGTCTCTGTGCATGAGCATAGTGTCCACATATCCTATTAGCCTGGGAATGAACATGAGGATGACTGCACTGCCTGGCCATGACAGTGCAATGCATTATTATTCATTTTAAAGGTGATCATGTTAACTTAACTCCTCAGCATAATATCCATGCTATGAGGCCTGATGTAGTGCAATTAAAAAACATACTCACCAATCTGCTGAAGACTGCATTAAGATGAGCTTATCTGGACTAAAGGTTCACTCAGATGACATCAGACTGTGGGGTTCCTTGTAATCTATCAAATCTACATTTGCTCAGTAAATTAAGGGGTGGCTCAAGTTGCTGATCATTTGAACTGCCGAATGTTCAAAATTTTCCCTGTCTGTGTTACCAAAAAGGGTTAATGGGGTTTTAGTAGGGAAGAAATTGCCTTTGCATGTGTTTAGGGGTTAGAGTTAGGTGCAGGGTTACATAAGGGGACAAACTGTGTGTGTGTTTGTGGGTTAAGGTTAGATATAACATTAGGTTAGGGCATAGATTTAGGGATGTGTGTGTCTGTGTGTGTGTGTGTGTGTGTGTGTGTGTGTGTGTGTGTGTGTGTGTGTGTGTGTGTGTGTGTGTGTGTGTGTCTGTCTGTGTGTTGCATGTAGTATGTCTGAGCTGTCTTGTGTAGTGACAGTGTTATGGAAAGGGGTTTTATAAGGTTAGGTGTAAGGTTAAGTTTAAGTGCATGGGCAGGGTTAGGGATAGCAGGCATTAGTAAGGAAAACACAGACCAACATGTATTATCCACAGATGAACATGTCTTGTCATAGGCGCAAGAGAATTCCAGCAGCTAGGAAAATTTACCATCCAGGAGATGGAGGTGTTAATGTGGGTACTATATGCATGGCATGCATATTAATGAAAAAGGTAACACTGGCAAGGGTTTCCAGGATCCAGGTGTGGCAGAAAGTTGTGCAGGGCATCACTTCTATTGGTAAAAAGTAAAAATCAGTGTGTGGCCTATCTAGACTACCAAATTTAATACCTAAAGCTACAGTTTTTTATTAACCATCAGCTATCTCTCCCACCTTTCAAATGAGACTGTCTTCGATGCATCTCACACATCCACAGCTTTCTATTGCTTCTGACTAAATAGTTTCTACAAGAATGCTGCTCCATGTGCACAACTCTCTCTCTATAAAGAGCTTCCTTAAATTACCTGCTATATCTCCATGTTCAAACTGTGTCCTTATACTTCTTGTAAAGAGACTACCAGGAGCTTTACTGTCCTTATAATAAAGTGGATTTCTTCAGAACTAGATTAGCTGTGGACCCTATTCAACAAAGAGTTGAAGGAATTTATTTGGGAGGGGAAAAGGGGCAAGAGTTAAGTGGGATAATTTGATTCTCCCCAATAGAACAAGGTGGTTTAGGATTACCTGATTTGAAAGGATATTTTAGAGCTATGCAGTTAAGGCTCATATACATAATGCAAGCAGAAGGTTATAAATCAAAGTGGAAAGGGATAATGATGAAGCAGGGGGGGAGTTCAAGAAATAAGGAGAGAGGGGAATTTTGGATGCAGATCCTTAAGGAGAATAACAACCATACATAATATTATATTCATAAAGTAGAAGAAAGTATTCTAAGAATCAAGCTGATACAGAAATGGAGAAAGGAGATGTTACCAATAGGGATGACTGCAAGCAGGAGGGATGTCAAATTTACTGAGAAAATAAGCAAAGCAACCGAGGTGTTAGGAGCAAATAGCTAGACAGGGAAACAATGCCAGCCAGAAGTCTGGACTGCAGATTAGAGATTACCTTGTCTGCTAGGGAAACAGAGACAGGGGAATGCTGAATGAAAGACCAACTCTGGTACAGCTTTTAGATGAACATAAAACAGAACTTATTGTTAAAAAAAGGATAATTAGCAGAGTAGATAAAATATTGCATGGTTACTATAAGAATCAATTACAGGAAGTCAGAAAAGACTGTGAAGAGAGACACTGAAAAAGCAGTATACAAAGTAACAATGGGAGAACATCTGTATGGCTCCCAAGTATGCAACAAAATCTGGAAGCTTTAGAAATTTTCCTTGAAAGTGTTTTCATAGGTATTTTATAACCCAAGCAGACTTCAGAGAATTTTTCCACGGTTAGATGATGTGAAAGAGAGGGGTAATTGGGAATATGTTTATGAGAATGTAACAAACTGACAAATTTTAAACATTCCCTACAGATTACTTTGTTAGAAATGCTGAGGGAGCAAATTATTTTTATGAGCTGATATATAGGATCTGAATTGTCTAGACATAGTAAGGGCTTGTAAAGTTTAATGTTATTGACAGCCAAAAAAGCAATTACTAAAAAATGGAAATTAAAATTTAAACCAGATGTAGCGGAAGTGCTGAATATTGGAAACTAAATAAAAGAACTGAAGGTAGGATCCTTAGAAAATGGAGGAGCAAATTATATAGAAATAAATGGGATTTGTGGAAACAATACATGCAGTATAATGTTCAGGGAAGGCAGGAATTGAATAATGTATGTAATAGAGCTTATGATAACTGTTAAAAAGAAAACACGTATACTGCATTAAAATAAAGGAAAGGCTACTATAAGTTTGTTTTCTATTACTGTATTTGTGCCTATGTCATGTTTTTAAAACACCATTCCTTATTTCTGTTCTGATTTTTGTCTACTTTTTGTTTTCTCTACTTGTTCTGTACATTTTACTTGCTGTTGTACTTGAAAAACACTAGCATAGAGCTGAATCTAGGACTGTTTGTGACCTTTGGAGCTTGTAGTACAGCTAATCCTTTGTCTAGAGAGGCCTAGCTGTTGCTTCATGGGAGGGAGTTTCAGTTTGGTCTGATATGGCTAAAGTTACTGCTACAGGGCTCTGTTTTAAGGTGTTTTTGGTTGGTTAATTTGAACTTTGGCTGGTTCTCGTTTCTCTGCCTTAAATAGCCAGTGTTTAAACCAGTTTATGCTTTTTTGCTCAAAGCTGCAGTGAGTTAGGACTTCTGCCCTTGCTCTGCTGTTTTCCAAAAACCTGCTGCAAGACTACAAAAGATAATTGTGTATTTTCGACTGTTTTTTGCACTTCTGATTAACTAAAACAATATTTGCTGCATAGGTGTTTAAACTGTGCAACTGTTTTTTAGGCTTAGTGAATTGAATCCTTACCTCTGTTCTGATCTTGTATCCCCACCCACCTGCCCAACTGTTTGTGTGGTCTTAAAGCTTGATGGTTTTTGAGTTGCCCACCTCTACTATAACTTTGATATTGGACACTTCTCACAGTGCCATTGCATCAGTTCATTCTACTGAACACAGTGAGATCAGTTGTGAAGGCCCACCCATTGCATCAGTTCATTCTACTGAGTACAGTGTGATCAGTTGTGAAGGCCCACCCCTTTAGCTTCTTAACCTTGAATTATCTTCTGTCTCCTCACTTTCTACTTAAAAAAATATATTGTGCCTCTTCCGACTTCATTTTGCTGTTTGTGCTTAGGTATTCAACTGCATTTAGTTTGCCAGATTGTATACTGCTTGTCAGTAGCCTGATTAAATTGATGATATTATACTGAATTGCTGCTTTATTTGAGCTGTTTTTACTGTTGAGCTAATTTATCACATTTGCAGTGTTTTAAAGCAATTTACTGATTAACTGCATTTCATTACTGTCTAACTGCATTTCCTTGTTATTTACTGCAACTCATTGCTGTTTAACTGCATTTTACTGCATTTCATTACTGTTGTTAACTGTATTTTTTCATACTGTGAGTTCTATTTTTGTCTATAAGTGGTTAATCTGGACTTTTCAGTAAGTCTTACTGTGTTCCTACCCTTAAATTGTGTAGCATAGTCTGGATAAAAGATTTGCTGCATCCAGAGCTGTTTGTTTTTACCTTCTCTGTTTCTGGCAGCCATCTTGTCTTTGCCTTCTGTGTTTCTGGCAGCCATCTTGTGCTGGTATGGGCCTATCTCCTCTGCTAGTTAGAGTAGCAGGGCTGCCTGGACCTTGTCTGGCACAGGGTGGTAAAGGAAGCAGGGACTAGCAGAATTGGCTAGATTTCTGTGGTACTAGAACCTTCTCTTTTTTTTGGCATTTAAACCCTGTGTTTGAGCTGGTTTGGGCTTGTTTGCACATCACACATCATAGCTGCACTGTTTTAACCCATTGTGAGGTATTCCAGCTACAAATATTCCCATAGTAGCACTTGTGTGATCACCTAGTATTACATCACTTAGACCTTCCACCTTTTACCCTCTTAGCTCTCTCTGGCCTCTCTCCCTCAGATTCTGACAAGTATGGATGGACAATTTCCTACAGTTTCTCCTGCCAGTCTGGTTGATGTGGGCATCCTGTGACAGTGTAGCAACTGCCTCATGTGCTTGGACAACCCTCTACTACTACCACCTAGGAACTCAATTTGTGAGAGATGCAATTACATTAAGAACCTAGAGTCTATGTTCTCTCTCTCACAAGCCAGTATATCTGGCACTGTGAAGGTTGTCAACATAAACACCACACCTCAAACACCACCCACACCTACATAACACATACTCGCATATGCAGAGGTCCTCAACAAAAACATACCCAAACAAAAGAGAATTCCAAAGCAAAAACACATGCAAACTCCACTGCCCACCACACCACACATAGTCCACACACTTGTGTCCCACAGCCACTAAGGCCTAAACATATTAGTTATAGGAGACTCCATTATGAGACACACAGATGTGCCCCTCACCAGGCTAGATAAAGAGAAAGTCATGGTTAGTTGTTTGTCAGGTGCCAGAATTTGCCATATCACCCATGCACTCAAGTCTCTCAACAACAGGTACTGTTATGACTCTGTCATAGTCAGTGTTGGTGTGAATGACTTCAGACATACCTCACTGGGCTATATGAAGAGAGACATGATTGAGCTCACTGAATATGTATCCCAGGCAGGTATGTTCCTATCCTTAAGCAGCATTTTAGTGTCACACAAAATGATGCCTCAATACAAACAGAAAATTACAGATTTTAACAATCGGCTTAGTTTCTAGTGTCATTTCAAGGGGATCCAGTACCTGACAGCCCGGGAAGACATGATCGACAGATCATGATGCTTTGCCAGAGATGGCCTGCATCTGTCTCCCTTGGGCTTCAGGCATCTGGCAAAGGCTCTTGCCTCTCCCATAGTGCCTTTTTAGGCAATGCCATGAGATCAAAACTACCAAGATGAAAATTTCATCAAAACACAAATTAAAGGTCATGCTGCTAAACTCTAGGTGTCTAAATATGAAACTGTACATGCATTTTTAACCCTGGAAGATGGTGGCATTTGTGCAGTCACAGAAACCTGATTCAAAGCTGCAGAGAGCACCCCAGCCATACTAGGTTATTCATCCTATCATACATTCAGACCCAAACCATGGGCAGCAACGCAAAAGGAGGTGGAGTTGCAATATATATTAAAGACATACACACCTCCAGGCTGGTCAAACAGTATGATGCACAGGAGACACTCCAGGTGCAGTCAACTGTTAACAAGACCCCTATTCAAATCATAGCTAGCTACAGGCCCCCAACTTTGATTCACGATGCCCACTCCACCTATCTGGACCTCATCGAATCTACCAAGATTCAACCATTTACCCTGATCCTTTGTGACTTTAACTATCCAACCACAGATTGGAAGAACTACTCATGCCAAAACACAAATACCCAGAGATTTTTTTATTTCATCAGTGCAAATGCCTTGGAACAGCTTGTCGGCACCTCCACAAGAGGTGATAATGTCTTGGACTTGGTATTAACCAACATGAGTAACCACTGCAACATCCCTACAGTGTCATCCTCCCTGGTAAGATCCAACCACGAAGTGGTCACTTTTGAAGTCACCCCCTCCCCCCAGCTAAGGTAAAAAAAAAAAAATTCTCCAAAGTTGATTACAACCTCCTGAGGGAAGGTCTAAACAGCTTCACAGCCTCCTCCCCTTAATAGGAACTGTCACATATGTCCAAACCTACACCAAAGTACAATATGAGCATTTATATAGCTGCATGGAATCAGGAATACCAGACAGGGCAAAATCCTCCTCCTCAAGGAAGAGTAAACCTGTCTGGTGGACATCTGCAATAAATAAACTCTATAATAAAAGGAAATAAATTGCTGACCAGGACCAAGAAGGACCAGTTGTCTAACTGGAAGCAAACTCTCATTAACCTGAACAAGCAAATAAGAGCACTAGTGAAATCCTCCAAAGCAAACTTAGAGTCCAAATTGGCCACATCTACTAAAGACAGTCATAAGACCTTCTTCACATATGTCCACAATCTCAAAGGAAGTACTCAGATCTGCTCAGAACTGGTGGTCAAGGACACCACATACACAAACGCCGTAGATATTGCTAATCTGCTGGCAGACAGGTTCAGTGAAAACTTCACCCCCCTGTCCCCTATCAGTAAATCAGGACATCTCCAGCACCTGCCCCCTCCACTTATCTATAGGGAGAAATTCATCACTCCTCTCTCAAAGACAAAAAAATACAGCCTCCGTGGGACCCAATAACATCCCAGTCTGCATCCTACATAAACTCAGGCAGGAACTTGTAGCACCATTAGCACCCTATTCAGCCAAAGCCTGAGTACCAGTTTCATCCCAGTCAAGTGGAGGGCAGCCACTGTCATCCCTTTGCACAAAGGTGGAGCCCCCACTGGTCCAGGAAATTATAGATACATTAGCCTAACTAGCCTGATCAGCAAGGCCATGGAAGGAATTATCATGGAATTATCATGGACCTCATTAACAGGGACATTGGCAACCTCCACACACAGTTTAATTTCATCAAGGGGAGCTCATGCCTGTTAAATATGGTCAATTTCTTTGAAACAGTCACCAAGCCCTGCATGAGGGGAAGATGTTGCACACTGCCTATTTTGACCTGGCCAAAGCCTTCGATACTATCCCCCACTCAGGTATAACAGATAAACTCTCTCAACTAGGCATCAATCTGTAAGTTACCAGATGAGTAGCAAACTGGCTTACTGACAGAGCCCACCTAGTCAAAATTGGGGAAGCCATCCCAGGTCTTGGGGCCTCTGTTGTTTGGGATATACTTTTTTGAGGTGCAGGCCAAAACCAGTGGGCTGTGTTTGACTAAGTTTGCAGATGACTGCAAGCTGGTGTTGTCATCAATTCCCCTAGTGATGTGGACATCCTCCAAGAGGGTTCAACCCGAACAAATGACTGGTGCCAGAAATATGGCCTCAAATTAAATGCCAAAAAATGCATCATCATCCACTTTGGGGAGAATGATGTCCCCACAAATTATCACATTAATAACAAGGTCCTAAGCACACAGTCAGTCATGAGGGACTTGGGGACCCAGGTTGATAGCAAACTGACTTTTGACCACCACATTGCCTATGTTGTATGGAAAGCTTTCTACATGGTCCACCTCATTAGTAAGGGTATCTCTTCCAGGGGACAAGAAGGTCATAACATCCCTGTATTCTTCCCTTATAAGACCTATTATTGAGTACAATGCCCCTTTTGGCATGTACCAGGAAAGCACATGCAGCAGCTGGAGAGACCACAGAGGTTCCTCACCAGGATAATCCAGGGCCTCAAACGTCTATCCTACACAGCTAGGCTAAAATCCCTGTCCCTCTACTCAGTCTCATACAGGCTCCTCAGAGGTGACCTCTGTCTGTCATACAAAACAATCTCAGACCCCGCCTTGATGGGACTGTTGCATATCCGCAAGTCAAGCTCCACTCGAGTAACTCACACACACGACCTCAACCTTGTCTGTGACATCAATAGGACTTGTTGGCAGGACAGATTTGTGTCCCAGAGACACCCCCTTCTGTGGAATAGACTCCATCTCCACATTAAGCAGAGTACCTCATTAACCCTTTTTAAGCATAACCTGGATAATTGGATGGGGAACAGAAAATACACCCCTGGGATTCCACCTGTGACCCTGCTGGGCAGGAGCATTGGATGCTGACTTGTCAGAACATGGGCTAAATTCTTGGCTAGGCTTGTAAGTGTCTCAAGGCCAATAGCCTAGTAACTTCCCATGACCCTATGTTGTTTAATCAAGATGTTCAAAAAATATCAGCATTCCATGTCTATGAAAATGTGGCATTATACACCATTTTATTCATGGTCTGGTATTTACAGAGGAGGTCATCATCCATGGTTCCAAGGCATATCCTACATCACCAACAACCACAGCAATATATGCCATTATGAGTGGACTGACGTGTTTGCCTACCAACTAGATGCTTCTGTGGGAAGCCACTCCAAATGAAATACAGGTCGATGTCTTACATGCTTCAGATATGGAATCATGGGAACTGCCTTAGACACATCAAATATATAATAGCAGGTGTATTGCAGTCAGGGTTTCCAGATTTATGAAAGGAGAGGTAGGGACAATAAAATAAAAAAGGTCCAGTCCTTCACATTAAGTGAAGACAAAAAAAAAATAATTATAAATAAATAAATAAAAAGCCCATTGTTTCGAGCTGATTGAACAGAAGTGGCTGCGCTTTGCAATTTATGATTGGTTCATATACCGGCATATGAGCCAATCAAAAATTGCATAGCAGAGCCTCTTCTGTTCAATGAGAAACAACTGGCTGTTTTCGCTGGGATTTTAAGAGGCAGTGCAGGACTTGGGATTGGGTTGCTGATCTTGGGACAGTCCCGCTCAAATAAGGACTTCTGGCAACCCTGATTGCAAACCACCTGACAGTGATTGAGTGGAAACCCTTCCAAATGATGTAACAAACTCTGTGTGGACCAAGGAAGGCAATGATGGCAATGTGGGTACAGTCAGTGGTAATTAGGACCTCAGAGGAATGGCCTATATTGTAAAATGTCCATGCAGTGGTCATTCTCTCCTTTGTTTGTTGTGGAAATCACATATGCTCCTTCATATTCTGCAGCCACATAAAGGAAACAATGTAGGATTTTGAGGCTGTTACCCAAAAAACTCCTAATGTGTCTCCTGTCAGTCAGATTCTTACAGGTCCCAATAGCATGAATGGTTAATTCTACTCAAACCTTCATGTCCTCTGGGATAGGCAGTCCATGCGTTCCCCTTGAATCCATTTATGGGTGGCACATGTCTACTAACTCGCATATGGTGTCTCTGTCCATATGGTATCAGTCAACAATGTCCTGGTCATAGAGAAGATGGTATGTCAGCCACCAGCAGACCTTTCTGTGACCCAGAAGGTGTCGGCACATAACATCGCAGGCAGTGGCCGGTAACATATGCTGTTTGGCTAAGGCTGCTGCTTTTCCTTGCACCACAGTACAAGTGATGCACTGGTAGACCAAGAAATCCTGCCATTCAGAATAGATGAATACAGTAGCTCTTCATGCTAAATTTATACATTTCTAAATCACTGCTCTGTTTTTAACATCATCATTTGCAAAAATAACGAGTCTTATTTGCAAACATACCTCTCAACTTTCCAAATTTTTGTCAAATGTCCATATTTTGCCTCTTTTTTTTTGGTCTGTTTCTCATAAAATATGTGGTGTTCTGGCAATTCACGGAGGACTGAAGTCCCTAAATTATGACATTCATTTGAGTTTCAGACTTCGTATCCTTCAGAAAAATGCATAATAATTCAAAGACTGTTATTCTCTCAAATTTCTAAGTTTATAAGAGCAATTTTTTAAAGCTGTTCCTGATTTTGGTCCTTTGTTCCCTCATTATTTTGGCTTTAGCAAGATTTCTTGCACTTAGAGGTTGATAGATAAGTTTGCAACCCTTTATGCAGTCATTTCAGTAGCACTCTACTTTTCAAGCATTGTTGTGCTAATTGTATGTCTAAATTTAAATGACCGTTTCCTGTGCATCACTGTTGACTGAGTTATTTCAGATAACAACAGGCTATAATTATTTCCGAACACCCCCTAATAGAGTTTGATTGACTGGACAGTCATCATCATCATCATCATCATCAGTTCCTCTTTTCCCATTTTCTATATGGGTTGGGGGTGTCATGTCAACTGTCACCATCTCTCTCAATTTAGTGCCATTGTCATATCTTCTTTAACAGTCATGTCTGACTGTCGCAGCTCTTCACACACAACACATCCACAATCCATCCACTTTTTTTGCTGGATGCTCTTGTTTCCACTTGCCTTCTTCCTGTCTCAAATCTTCCTTACCAGAGTGTCTTCTGCTTTTCTGCACATGTGCCCAAACCACTACAATCTTTTCTCTTTGGCCTTGTCTGCAATTGGAGCTACTTTGGCTTCTGCTCTTATGTCCTCATTTCTTCCTCTGTCCCACAGTGTGCACCCAACCACCCATCTCAGGCACTTCCTCAACTACTCTGCCTTTACTGCCCAGGTTTCTGTACCATTCAGTAGTACTGGTCACATCACTGTTTTGTACACCTTACTTTTCAGCTTCTTTGGAATTCTTCTGTCATACACTACCCCTGACACACTGTGTCAGCTGGCTGCAGCCCCTCTGATTCTGGCTTTGAACTCTTCATTCAGACTTCCCTTCTCCTCAACCACCCCTCCCAAATACCTGAAGCTGTTAAACTGATTCACTATTTTTCTTTCTATCTCAGTTCTCAACTTCTTCTGATTTCCCCAATTTGTTGCCATTACAACTGCCTTATCAGTACTCAGTTTTATCCCATGTACCTTCAGTTTTGCATTCCATTCCTCTATCCTTTGCTGAAGTTTATACTCAAAGTATGCCTATGTCACATCACCTGCATACAGCAACTTTGATGATATGTCTCCTCTGACCTGTTTGCTAATGTAGTCTGTCACCAGTATGAAAAGCAGTGGGCTCAGAGCTGAACTCTGATGCATACCCACTCCCACTGGGAACCCCTCTATGAGACCAAACTCTGTTCACAGTTGAGTTGTTGGGTCTTTGTACACAGCCTGCCCTAGCTCTGCCAATGTTTCTGGGACTACAAACCACCACAGAACTGCCCAAATCAGCTTTCTTGGGTCCTTGTCATATGCTTTCTTCAAGTCTAGGAATGTCCACTTCCACGCTTTCCTCATCTCTATCTTCTTCTCAGCTATAATTCTCATTGCAAACATTGGGTTGGTTGCACTGCATCCAGGTCTGAATCTGAACCGTTCATCTCCCATCTTACTTTTTACTGTTCTGCTTATTCATTTATCAGTCACCCTGTGACAGGAGTTAGAAATCTCTGTAGTGTCCACAGTTGTGGACGTCATCCTTGTTCTTGCATAGCTGGCACTGGTGTTTTTATTCTGTAGTCATCGGGAGTCATCTTTCTCATCACAGTGCCATGAGCACCCCCTAGAGCAATTTCTCTCCTAACTCACGCAAACACTTGATCATATCATCTTCGACCTCATCTACGCTGCTGCTTTCCCTGACTTCATTTTCATTTGCACTGTTCTTACGTTTTGTAGGGTGGCTTCCTCCTCTTGTTTGATTGTAAACTGTGTCTGGGGCAGCTCAGCTTCAGTTATTTATTCAGAAGCTGCTGGAAATAATCATTCCATCTGCCTTTGATTTTGATAACCTGTGGAATGGTGAGAAGGTTTTTGCTGACAGCCTTTTATGAAGGGTGTCTGACTATTTTCTTTGTCTTTCTGTCTCTGCCTTGCAATATCATAGAGTTTATTTGTGTCATCTACAGAGTCACTTTTCAGAAGTTAATCGAGAAATAGACTGGACAGTGACAGTAGATATACAAGAAAAGAAATGTACAGATATTATGAAGGTAATGCTTCTAAACATGTTTTTGAATGTAATTAAGAATACAGTGAAGGATTTTTTTATACATATTATAGTAAGAATTCTGTTTATGCAAACTTGTAACTGCATTTCACAAACTGGTACCTTGGTAAAATTGTTTCAGCCTGTTACACACATTAAGGAATATTAACAGCAGTAATTCTGAGAGTCCTGTAGTACACTTTAATGTTGTTCATGCAGGGCATATCAACAGTATGAAATCTCTGATACTGTACAATGCAGCAACTAAAAGTGATGAAAGTACAAAGTTTAATCTAGTGAAATGGGAAGATATATACACCCATAAATGCACACACACACACACACACACACACACACACACACACACACACACACACACACACACACACACACACACACACACACACACTAAGGTTTGGAACTTTATATTCTAATGGTCTTAAACAGGAACTTGAATGCCTTGTTGATGTAAGGAGTCTTTGTAGTTTTGCAATTGGTGTCTTTTAGTATTCTGGTATTGAACTGATTGTTAATATATTGGTCAATACTAATTTATAATCTTTTAAAAGTTGTCTAATTTGTTTTGTAACTCCTTGAAGGCTTCTGTCAAGATGTCAGAGTGCATATTGAATAAATTGCTTTTAATGGTATTCCATCTTTATTTATTTATTTCCATTTATAATAGTGGGATTTTCAGTTTATTTTGTTAAGTTTTGTATTTAGTAGAATCATTCATCTTGTTGACATTATTTTCTAGGTGTGGATGTTTACAGACATATGCAGTCACTCCATTTTCCCATCTTAGTTGAACACCTCACTGACCAGCTGTCTTGCAAGCCACTTGCCAATAAATAAATTCTAGATTTTATTACTTGGGTATCTGCCAGTGATTTCATTTTCTCAGTGATGTGCTGGTCCTACTCTCACAATGTTCTCAGAGACCAGGATACCCACTAGGTGCCCCTAGTTTCCAGTTTGTTCCTTCTGAGGGTAAGAATTGTGCAGTGTTTTCGTTGGAGTTGTTATCTTCTATGGGCAAGTAATTTTGCTTTGCACTACCCAGGTTTTTCATTTATACTCTTTCTTCCCAAGTATAAATATAATCTTAAACCACTCACAAGTTCATATTCTCATGCAAACAGAAGTCATAACAAGGCTGTATTTTCACTAGTAAGTGTGCTACTAATTCCTCCTGGTAGCCTCAGGGATACTTTTGCACTGAAGAGTTTTTCAGCTCAGAAATAGTGAGGTGCATTAGGCCACTCCTCTTGTTCCACATGATCAGTTTTATGATACCCAGATCACATAGTGAACCTTGGTCATCAGTCACATGGGTGGATGTCCTGTCCCTATTCCAGTAACCCAGCTATTTAATTACTTGAATCTGGACTGTTCACCTTATTTTGTAATCTGAGCAAGGTTACATTTTTGGGACTAGAAGTAGCAGGTGTTGTAAGAGCACCTGCCATTTCTCAATATTTGTGAAACGTAAGTCATTTAATTCACATCTGTGTAAATAAAATCAACCAATGCTATATGGTCAGGTCCTTCATGTTAGGAAGAGCTGCTTGATGAATGATGATTCTGAAAGTCAGCTTGTGACCCCTGAAATATGTTTATAAAAAAAGAGGATATTGTCAGTGCTTTACAGGAGATATGGGCCAGAACGTTCCAGAAAAAACATATCTGAAGTCCTAGATACAGCCATCAGAAAAAAACACTGAAGCAGGGAAGAAGTAAGGAAAATGTTACATTTTTACACTTTCCTGTGGAATGCAATGATGGAACCTGCAGATTTGGAAATATCATTTGTACAGGCACTGGTATATATTAATGAGTGATATCTGACCTCATGCTGTTCCTGAGAAAGTTCATGATAGCATTCAGGTAGTTCTCTGCACTTAGGAAGCCACTGATTTAACTAGAAGAAATGATTTCCCTATTCAACTATGAAACAAATGGTTCACATACATAGACACAGAGAAAGGTAGTTCTCCCCATCACTAGTAATAGACAAAATCTCAATAAGCACAGTCTTATAAGCTGCTTCTTTTATTCTGTATTTAATATAGTATACATGTAGATAAGTGCATAACCCAGCCACTGGGGATGCACAAGCCAGTGCATTTCTTTGTGCCGGTCCCAAGCCCGGATAAATGGGGACGATTGCGTCAGGAAGGGCATCCGGCGTAAAACTTTGCCAAAACATTTCATGCAGTCACCAAGAAAAAATTTTATACCGGATCGGTCGAGGCCCGGGTTAACAACGACCGCCACCAGTACTGTTAGCCTACAGGCGGAAATTGGGCTACTGTTGGCCGAAGAAGGAGAAGAGGCGGAAGACATGGTCGAAGGCAGGAAGAGAGGAGAAAGGCTAGGACTGTGGTAGTGAGGGTCGGAACTTTGAATGTTGGCAGTATGACTGGTATAGGGAGAGAGCTAGCTGATATGATGGACAGAAGGAAGGTTGGTATATTGTGTGTGCAAGAGACCAGATGGAAGGGGAGTAAGGCTAGGTGTATTGGAGGTGGGTTCAAATTGTTTTATCATGGTGTGGATGGGAGGAGAAATGGCATAGGAGTTATTCTGAAGGAACAGTATGCTGAGAGTGTTTTGGAGGTGAAAAGAGTGTCGGATAGAGTGATGTTTATGAAGCTGGAAATTGATGGTGTAATGATGAATGTTGTTAGTGCATATGCTCCACAAGTTGGGTGTGCAATGGATGAGAAAGAAAAATTTTGGAATGAATTGGATGAAGTGGTGATGACTGTACCCAAGGGGGAGAGAGTGGTGATTGGAGCAGATTTCAATGGGCATGTTGGTGAAGGGAACAGAGGGGATGAGGAAGTGATGGGTAGGTATGGTGTTAAACAAAGGAATGCAGAAGGTCAGATGGCAGTGGATTTTGTGAAAAGGATGGACATGGCTGTGGTGAATATACATATTTTAACAAGACGGAGGAGCATAGGGTGACATACAAGAGTGGAGGAAGATGCACACAGGTGGATTATATCTTATGTAGGAGGGTTTGAAGGAGATTGGAGACTGTAAAGTGGTGACCAGAGAAAGTGTAGTTAGGCAGCATAGGATAGTGGTTTGTAGGATGACGTTGGTTATCAAGAAGAGAAGGAGGAGTGTGAGGGCAGCACCAAGGATCAAGTGGTAGAAATTGAAAAAGGGTAATTGTGAGCTGGAGTTCAGGGATGAGTTAAGGCAGGCACTGGGTGGCAGTGAAGAGTTACCAAATAGCTGGGTAACTACAGCAGAGCTAGTAAGGGAGACGGCTAGAAAGGTGCTTGGTATCACATTTGGACAGAGGAAGGACGACAAGGAGACATGATGGTGGTGGAATGAGGAAGTACAGGAGAGTATACAGAGAAAGAGGTTGGCAAAGAAGAAGTGGGATTGTCAGAGAGATGAAGAAAGTAGACAGGAGTATAAGGAGATGAGGTGCATGGCAAAGAGAGAGGTGGCGAAGGATAAGGCATATGAAGAGTTGTATGAAAGGTTGGACACTAAGGAGGGAGAAAAGGACCTGTACCTATTGTCTAGACAGAGGGACCGAGCTAGGAAAGATGTGCAGCAGGTAAAGGTGATAAAGGATAATGAGGGAAACATACTCACAAGTGAGGAGAGTGTGCTGAGGAGATGGAAAGAGTACTTTGAGGGGTTGATGAATGAAGAGAATGAGAGGGAGAGAAGGTTGGATGATGTAGGGATAGTGAATCATGAAGTACAATGGATTAGCAAGGCAGAAGTAAGGATAGCTATGAAGAGAATGAAGAATAGTAAGGCTGTTGGCCCAGATGACATACCTGTGGAAGCATGGAGGTGTTTAGGTAAAATGGCAGTGGAGTTTTAACCAGATTGTTTAATGAAATCTTGGAAAGTGAGAGGATGCCTGAGGAATGGAGAAAAAGTGTTTTAGTACCGATTTTTAAGAATAAGGGTGATGTGCAGAGCTGAAGTAACTACAGAGGGATTAAATTGATCAGTCACAGCATGAAGTTATGGGAACGAGAAGTGGAAGCTAGGTTAGGAAGGGACGTGATGATTAGTGATCAGCAGTATGGTTTCATGCCAGGAAAGAGCACTACAGATGTGATCTTTGCTCTGAGAGTGTTGATGAAGAACTACAGAGAATGTCAAAAGGAGTTGCATTGTGTTTTTGTAGACTTAGAGAAAGCATATGACAGGGTGCCTAGAGAGGAGTTGTGCTATTGTATGAGGAAGTCAGGAGTGTCAGAAAAGTATGTAAGAGTGGTACAGGATATGTACGAGGGTAGTGTGACAGCGGTGAGGTCTGCGGTGGGAGTGACGGATGCGTTTAAGGTGGAGGTGGGGTTACATCAAGGATCAGCTCTGAGCCCTTTCTTATTTGCAATGGTGATGGACAGATTGACAGACAAGATCAGACAGGAGTCCCCGTGGACTATGATGTTTGCAGATGACATTGTGATCTGTAGTGAGAGTAGGGAACAGGTGGCGGAGACCCTGGAGAGATGGAGATATGCTCTAGAGAGAAGAGGAATGAAGGTCAGCAGGACTAAGACAGAATATATGTGTGTGAATGAGAGGGAGGATAGAGGAATGGTGAGGATGCAGGGAGTAGAGGTGGCAAAGGTGGATGAGTTTAAATACTTGGGGTCAATAGTTCAGAGTAACGGTGAGTGTGGAAGAGAGGTGAAGAAGAGAGTACAGGCAGGATGGAGTGGGTGGAGAAGAGTGTCAGGAGTGATTTGTGACAGACGAGTACCTGTAAGAGTGAAAGGGAAGGTCTACAAGAGGGTAGTGAGACCAGCTATGTTATATGGGTTGGAGACAGTGGCACTGACAAAAAGGTAGGAGTTTGAGCTGGATGTGGCAGAATTAAAGATGTTAAGATTTGCACTGGGTGTGACGAGGGTGGACAGGATTAGGAATAAGTATATTAGAGGGTCAGCCCAGGTTGGAAGGTTTGGAGACAAAGCCAGAGAGACACGATTACATTGGTTTGGACATGTGCTGAGGAGGGATGCTGAATATATTGGGAAAAAGATTCTAAGGATGAAGCTACCAGGTAACAGGAAAAGAGGAAGGCCTAAGATAAGGTTTATGGATGTGCTGAGAGAGGACAAGCAGGTGGTTGGTGTGACAGAGCAAGATGCAGAGGACAGGAAGAAATGGAAACAGGTGATCTGCTGTGGCGACCCCTAACGGGAACAACCGAAAGAAGATGATGATGACATGTAGATAAGTGCATGCAAGGTAAACCTTTATAGAACTTAATATAGTAAGTAATCAAAAACTACGCCCTTCAACCTGAAAGTGCCATCCAAATACGACTTCATCTCATATAGATATAATTATTGATACTGATAAGGCACTATGAAAAGACAAAAAATGTGTGATAAAATGTTATAATACAATAAGAAGGGTGTGCTGACTAATATTACCCAAGAATAATAAAAGTAAATAATTTTTAACATTTCCTTAGAACAAAAACTATTATCCAGAAGCAAATCTACTAATGAAGCAATGACTTCATTACGGAGAAATAAAGCTACACATAGAAATACCACTGCTCCATGTAATAATACATAAAACTATGGTAAGTGTGCACCTTACAAAGGTTACGGTATATTATAGACCAAGTGCATCTGGAATGCTTAACTGGTTTATGAAACTCTGAACATGAGAGTATATGTAGGCAACTTGTTTTTTGAAAAATGAAATGCAGATGTCTGTGCTGCTGCTTTGGTGCCCTGTTAAAAACAAAGTCTGATTAATGCACTGAACTTTGCAGACTATAACCTTTTCAGCACTATTTTATATGCAGTACTAATAAAATAACTTGTCTATATAACAGACGACACATACAATACTGTAGAATTTACAGCTTTTAATCTCTCAGATTAAGCTTTTTGAACAGCATGGATCATCTCCAGTATACAGATCTAACAAGAATCAGATCTAACACCATTTCATTTTACTGTCCTTATATACACTTTTTATGAAAGCAGTCTTTTGATGTTGATGTAATCCAGTCTGTTCTTAAGCTACTCTGTGTTCTGTTTCAAGGTGAATTATGTGACAATCTAAGGAGTCATTCCTGTTCCTGTTTCCATCCCGGTAGGGAGTTGTTAATTTCTTGCACCTGGGTCTCAGGAATTAAGCAGTTATCCTTATCAGCATTTTTCCTTGAAGTTGTACCAAACACAAAAATGTTTTGTACTACATATGCAGTTGGATGCCTTCAGCTAAGAGCAGTCTAACCCTTCAATGTATAAATGCCAGCAAACAGAAATGTACATGCATCTAAGGTGACTATATTTTCTTCCATATATTCTAGCAAACAGAAGCATGCATGCACTCTTTATATTTACTACATATATATTATAATAAACAGAAGTGCATATGCACTGTTATAAATGTCTAAATATATATCTAACATTTTTCATCACAGTAACAAAAAATGCTACTTCCATTCTTGAGAGATGTTGAAGTTATAGACAAACTGTTGGGGTTAAAAAAGAGTAAGGAAATGCTACCACTGAGATACTCCACTGTGGTGGTTCCCAGTGAGTGTACAGGTACAAAGCAACTACTTGCCCAAGGAAAGGGTGATGAGGTGGCAAGAAGAGCTAGAAGGTAACAGGCAGCTGCAGAGACATGGCGATACAGTAGCATTTGCTTAAGTGTTACAGGCACTGTCAATGAGCATGGTCAGCAAAAGGATAAATTAAATTAGCCAAGTGCAAATGCACTGATCGGTGGAAATACAGCATGGAATAGGGGAGACATGAAAGAGGCTTTACACAGAGAAATGTGGTCTGCTAAGGATGGATGCTTCCTAAATCCAAAGGAGAGAGCCCTGTTGATACCTCGACTTGAAAGGTACAGCCAAATGACTGTAAATATAAACTTAAGTGGTGAGCTGATCGAAGGAGGAATTGTTGAAAGGAATTAGGGAAGGAAACTGATCAAGAGAATAGCTAAAACAAAGGTGAACAGGAATGGAAAAGTAGGTAAAACAAAGCAAAGTTGTAAAATAATACTATATAATGCCAGAAACCTAAGGAAAAATGTGGGGGGGGGTTTACATTTCCTATCAGGACAGAGAGATAGAAATAGACACAAGAGGTGTTAATGAGACTTGCACTAATAAGAAAATGAGATGCAGTATGAGAATACCTGGACAGAAGATCTATGTGATGAACAGAGCAGGGATAAGAAGCAGAGAAGCAGCACTTTGTATATATAAGGGATGTGGAAAGGGACAAACTTGTGTGATTGAGGAAGGATGGTAAGCAAATAGCAAAGACAAGTATTATGAAAGAGTACTTGGGAGGAAAGAATGTATGATGGATGCAATATCATGGTCATTCATACATCAAGAAAGAAGGGCAAAGGTCTGAAGAACAGAATAAAGGAGTGGAAGGGGAAGAAAAATGTAATAATTGTGGGTCACTTAAATCTGCTGGAAGCAGAATAGAATGTTCCATGATCCAGGGTGGAAGGATAAAACTAATTTTCTGAAGTTCTGGACAAGAAATAATTCCCCAATTTGTACACAGTGCCATCAGAAATAATGAGGTAGTGGATATAGCACTAAGTAAAGCACATGATACAAAGTGAGAGGTAGATATGAACATGCTACTGACAAATGGTGATAGTGTAAGCGTGTGGTTTGCTTCAGGTCACAGATGTGCATGGGGACCCATGCAGACATCACAAGTGTGGGATTACAGAGAACTGGATTGTGAAAGGTGAGTAGGGGAGTGGAAATAAAACAAAGGAATGGACAGTGAACAATATGAAGTGAATGATCTTTGAGAAAAGTTTAATAATAGCATGAAAGAAGAGGTGAAAAAATGTAAAGCGAAGAAGCAAGAAAACGAGAACAAAGAAACTTGTGGTTAAAAAAGGAAGTAATGGAAACAATACAGGTAAAAGAGAAATATAGCCAATTCTGTTGGCAAAGAGGGTTAAAATCCTGACTATGGTCTGTATGATCTGGTCTGACTAAACTGAGTACTAAAGGAACCAGTGGGGGGAGGCAATAAGGCAATGTGTGCTTGACTGTCTGAAGGGAAAGGTGAAGTGTTCATGTCTAGGATGCCCATGGTGGACACCCAAAATCACACAAAACCACTTACTGTATGGCATCCAGTCTTTCTGAGAGATTATTTTGCTCACAGAAATAAGTGACATGCCTTTACTAAGGCCCACTGTATACTAAACCCTGAGCATGCTAAGGAACATGCAGATTTGGGATGGTTAGGGCTTAAGAACAAACCCCCTGATTCTCCAAGGAAGGGAGGACATGATTGTATCACCTCTGTCAACGTACAGAGTGGGGATGGTTAGGGCTTAAGAACAAACCCCCCGATTCTCCAAGGAAGGGAGGATATGCTTGTATCACCTGTGTCAACATGCAGAGTGGGGATGGTTAGGGCTTAAGAACAAACCCCCCGATTCTCCAAGGAAGGGAGGATAAGATTGTATCATCTCTGCCATTTGAGCCTCACTCATTGGATGAACAAATGGACCATACAGTTCTCACCTGCCAGGGAAATGAATGGGCAATTTAAGTGGGCTGAATGGAGGCTTGAAGGTTGCTGGGGAGCAAGGACCAAATAAAGACAAAATACGAAGCAAATAAAAAAGAAAGAATGAGAGAGAGAGAGAGAGATACATGGTGCACAGGAGATGGAGGCAAGGAAAAGAGAAGCACATAACTGCAAAGAAAAACTTCAACAAAAGAGCTTGGAGTGACTATGACCAGAGCAAAAACAGAACTGGTTGTAGGCATTGAGCAAGAGAATAACAGATTTTTAGGTACACAACAGAGAGAAAAAGGTAACTCAGAGTTAAGTAAGCTGATCAATGAAAGGCCGAATGCATATATAGTTACAGAACACCTGACACCACAACATGAAGCAACATAGGTTCATAGGCTCATAGGTGTGTTCTAACCTAATGGCCACAAAGGCTTTTTTAGGCCTAGCAGTGCATCCCAAAAGCTATGACCTTTTAGTCAGGAGATGTGGCCATGACTACACAGTAGTGTGCTGGTATGTATAATTTGCAATATGGCACTAGACTCAGAGACTGCTGGATCAGGTCCAAGGACTGGAGATGGGATAAGAATACTGAGATGCATGGAAGGAAACAAACTGTGGTAGCAAAGGGAGCACTAGCAAGAGAAAGGAACATAACCAAGGTGTGCCATGCCACAGGGGTCATGATGTTTGTCCGTATATACATCTCAAACATAACTGAGGACACAGAGAATGGAATATCCTATTATGGGCAGCACCATGTTAGGAGCTTTATTTCTCCTATTTATGGAAAAGGCTGCCCTATCAGTCTTCCTAGCAGTCTTTAAGACCATTATGGATGACTTGATGAGTGATCACAAATTTTCACAAGGTATATGAGGTGAAATCCTGCTTAATGGGGTCACTCCTCATCTCCCACCATTCCTGGGTGATTTGGCTGAGCTTTACGTTGGTCCTCTGGGGCTGAAAGCTTAGTTAGAACCCGCAAACCTATGAATCTATGAACTTATGGTTAAAAATGGAGACCAGGCCTTATAAAATATCTGTCTAAACTAAGTAGATTGATGGAAAGGAAGCAACTAAAATGTAATGCAAGTAATTAAAGGAGAGTTCCTTCTGTGACACTGATGGCTGAAGTAGTTAACTGGCTGCCATGAGACCAATGAGAGGAGACAGAACTTAGAAGTCATTTTCCATTTTCCCTCTCAGGAGGAAAAGTATATGTTTGTTTTTTTCTCTGGCTAAGGCAGCTAATAGAGGGGTAAATCACCTCCAGCAAGAAAGTATGTGTGTGCGTGTGTGTGTGTCTGTGTGTGTGTGTGTGTCTGTGTGTGTGTGTGTGTGTGTGTGTGTGTGTGTGTGTGTGTGTGTGCGTGCGCATATGTTGTGCATGTGGTTTTTGTGTGTGTGTGTGTGTGTGTGTGTGTGTGTGTGTGTGTGTGTGTGTGTGTGTGTGTGTGCTGCTCTGCACGCATGTAAATTGCACTGACATTATTGCATGCAATGGTAAGGATAGAACAAAGAAGAATGCCATCAGAATAGTGTAATACCAGAATGCAGCTGCCTCCTCTCTGTCCCAGTCTGGTGTGACAGAGCAAGTGGTAGATAATGGAGGGACCAGAGAATAAGTACAGATAAATGGCAAGTGCCATATCTGAGATACAGGAAATAAAATATCAACAGGTGTGAAAGTAAAGTAAGCCACTCAAGAAAGGCACCTAGAAACGTTGTAGCAATTAATAGAGATCTGAAGGACTTTATCTGGGAGGGGACGATGGCAAGAGTCAAGTGGGATAAACTGATTCTTCCAGTAGAATGGGGCAGAATGGAATTACCCAATCTGAAGGGGTATTTCAGAGCTACACAGTTAAGTCTCCTATACATAGTACAAGCAGAAAACTATAATTCAAAGAGGAAAGGGATGATGTTGAAACAGAGGGGAAGCTCAAGAAACAAGTACATACTGGGATTTTAGATGCAGATCCTTAAGGAGAATAACAGTAATCATGCAGAATATTATATTCATAAAGTAGCAGAAAGTATTCTAAGAACTAAACCGACATAGGAATGGAGATTCTGCCAATATGGATGACTGCAATTAGGGATATAGACAACAGGCAAGAGTGGACTGGAATTTATTGGAGAAAACTGTGACAAAAGAGCCAAGGTATTGGGAGCAAATAACTAGACTGGGAAAGAGAATTTATTTGGACTGCAAGTTAGAGATTGCTTTCACTATCAAGGATTGATATCATAGTATAGGCAGACAGAAAGAAATATGGGGAGTTCTAAATGAAAGACCAGCACTGGTAGAGTTTTTAATAGAATCCAGAACAGAAGCTGCCATTAAAAAAGGAATAATTAATAGAGCATATAAAATATGGCTTGATAATGATAAGAATCTATCAGAGGAGTTTAGAAAGGATTGGGAAGAGAGACTGGATAAGCAATTCACAAAGAAACAATGGGAGGGTATATGTATGCCTCCCAAATATGCAACAAAATCTAGAAGATTTAGGATTTGTGCTTGGAAAGGATTGCATAGATATTTTTATACCCCAAGTAGACTCCAGAGAATTTTTCCTCAGGCAGACAGCAAATGTTGGAGGTATGACAGGGAAGAAATAGGTACTTGGGAACATATTTTCCGGGAGTGCAGTAGGTTGGCAGACTTTAAGGCTTCCCTGTGGGATGCACAGTCAGAGATGCTGAGTGGGTGGATTGATTTGACAAGGAAGATGATTTTTCTGAGCTGTGGTACAGATTCAGAATTGCCTAACATGGTAAGGCCTTGATGTGTCTAATTATGGTGGCTGCCAAAAAAACAATTACTAGAAAATGTAAATCAGAATCTAAACCAACTATAATAGAAGTAGTGAATATAGTAAGAGAGATAAAACAACTGCAACTGAGATCTTTAGAAAAGGGTAGGAACAAACTGCATAGAAAAAAGTGGGAATTATGGGAACAATACATTCAGGGGAGGAATGAGGTTTTAAAGAAGACAGGACTAAAATGAGCTATGTAATGTTTGACTGAAAATGATTGGGTAGATTATAAGTGATGTATAATGTTTCCAACTGGTTGTGTGTCTGTATGGTTTGTGATGTAAAATGCTTGCAACTAGGATTGTGTCAGTGTGGTTTGTTTTCATTTATATAAATGTATGATTGCTTATATTGTAAGTGATGGTTTAACAAAGATGTTTGCTTAAAAAAGCGGGCAGGAATTGAATAATTTATGCAATGTTGCTTAGGTTATATGATTATATAGCAAAATATGTGAAGTATAATGTTTGTTAATGTTAATTTGTTAATGCAGTTTACTTTTGTATAAATGTGAATTTGCCTATGTCACAAGTGATAATTCAGTAATTATTTATTTTATTTATTTAACATTTGTTTAGCAGGATAGTCCGGCTGGACCACTAGTGTCCATTTTCAGCGGAGTCCTGGGGAGAAAAGCTCCATAAAGTAAGAAACTACGCTAGTTGTACATAGTATTAATAGTAGGTTACAGAGTAACATGGAAGAGACAGATGAATAACATGCTGTAGGATTGCTAATAAGTATAAAGGATACAAAGTTGCAGTGCAATTTATAATAGTTTCATGGAATGGCCTAGGTACAACATATGTGCAAGGCATTTTCATAGTAGAACATATTTACAATATATACAATGTATACACAAGGCAACTGTAGAGCAATATAAGTTTGCTGTAGAGGCTTAGGGAGGTAGGCTACTGTGTTGGGTTAGGCTTCTGGGGGAGTGCACTGCAGTTGTATAAAGGCTTGGAAAATAGGTATGATTTAAAGATGTTTTTGAAAGATGAGGAACAGTTCTGTAGTCTGAGGTTGGGAGGCATGGTATTCCATGTCTTTGCAACTTCATTGGGGAAGAGGGATTCCCCATGGCTGTTTTTACATGGGATATTTGCAATCAGAGCTTTGTTACTGGATTGCAATTGTCTATTTGAGTTGCAGAAATTTAGAAGGCCAGATAGGGCAGGGGTTTTCTCAGGATAGTATAGAATGTAGTGAGCTTGGTTAAGTTGGTGGTATTGTAAGTTGGGAAATTCAAGCCAGTGCAAAGTATGCAGGGAAAGACAGTGGTGAGACCAGGCTTTTGCATTTGTTGCAAATCTAGCGATTTTGTTGTAGCAGGTGGACAGTTTGTTCATGTCAGTTTTATTTAGGTTTGTTAGCACTGGGGATGCATAGAGTAATGTAGGAAAGAGATGGGTTCTGGCTATAAAAATCCTAGACTTAGAGGTTAGGTACCTTTTGCTGCAATAGAGGGTCCCTAGTTTTTTTTGGACTTTAGAGATAGTTAGAGCTATATGTTTGTTAAATTTTAATTGCTGGTCGATAGTAAGTCCTAGTAATTTGGCCTCTGGGACTAAGGAAATGAGGGTTTTGTTGGCTGAGGCTTTGGCGATGGTAAGGTCAATAGACTTTGTTGGCAGGAATAGCATAAGTTGTGTTTTCTTTGGGTTTAGTATTTATTGTGCATTATTTAGACATTTTTTTATTGCTGTGAAGACTTCCTGTGCTTTTTGTTGGAGGAGTTGTAGATTGGGTACTAAGCAGATCAGGGTTATGTCATCAGCGTATTGGACTGTTTCAGCTTATGTGGTTGCTAGGTGGATTTGGTTCGTAAAGATGTTAAAGAGGAGGTGACTGAGAATTGAGCCTTAGAGTACTCCAAGTCTAACAAGGAAAGGGGGATAGGGAGTTGAGCCATTTGACAGACTGAAACTGGTTATTTAGGTAACTACTGAACCAGAGTATGGTGGGGCTGTTGATGTTGAGTTCTGAGAGGCAGGTTAAGAGTTTATCATGGGAGACAGTATCAAATGTTTTCGATAAGTGTAGAAAGGTAGCAGAGACTAGATTGCCTTGGTTCGTGTAAGAGTTAATGGTGTTGGTGAAGTTAATTAGGACAGTGTTGGTGCTATGTGATAGACGGAAGCCATGCTGGGTTTTAGATAGTAGGTTGTTAGAGAGGAGGTAGGTGAGGAGTTGGTGATGAATACACATTTCCAGGATCTTTGATAGGGGTGAGAGGATTGTGATAGGTCTGTAGTTAGAGAGGTCAGAGGAGGGGCCACCTTTGGGAAGGGGAATGATGAATGAGATTTTCCATAAGGCTGGGACAGTGTTTTCAATGATTGATCTATTTATTAGCAATGAGATAGGGTAGGCTATGGCCTTGTATGAACCTATGAACCTATGGATGCTACTAGCTGTGGGTATTCGGCGGGAAGGTTTTCTGCAGCGAGGGTGGTTGGTTTAAGTTTAGCTAAGAGTTTTTGGATTGTTGATACTGGTACTGGTTTGAGTGAGAAGGGGTGGAGTTTGTTTGGGCTTTAGAGGGTTATGGGGGGTTGGGAACTTGTCTCATGAATGAGTTTAAGTATAGAGGAGGTAAAATAATTATTGAGACTAGTGGATATGTCTAAGTTTGTACCCCCTATATTTGGTGGAGATGTAGTATTTTTTCAGGACTGAAGGATGTTGTTCACTGCTGTCCAGAATTTTTGAGGGTTGTTACTATATTTCTTTTCTAGAGAGATGTAGTGGTTCTGTTTGTCTAACTTGATTTTTTTTTTTTTTTTGCTTTGTTCCTGAGTTCAAGAAAGGCTTGTCTAGTTGAGGGTGTTTTGTATTGGTGTCAGGTTCTCCAAGCTTTATCTCTGTCTTTAAGTAAGGCCCTAGTGGTTTTCTGTAGCCAGGGGGCAGGGTTGCTGCAAATTCTAATTGTCCCGATTGGGGATAAATGGTTGAGGATATTTAGAAATGTGGTGCTGACGTATTCGCCTGTTTTGTCTAGAGGGAGCATTTTGATGGATGACCAATTGCAGAATTGTAAGGCTTCCAAGAATTGTTCTGTGGGAAAGCTTTTTTGGGAGTGGGTTTGCAGCAGAGTGGGAGGGTTGCTAGGTTTGAGGTTATGTCTAAGGATAAATGTGGGATTGTGGTCACTGAGAGTTGGGTAGAGTTCCGCATTGTTGGATGGTGTTGGGCTGGTTAGTGAGGATTCAGTCTAATATGGATTCCCTTTCTGTGGATTTATTTATTTGTGGGGGTGATTGAATGATTTGGGTGAAGTCATATAGGTTGATACGGTTGGTGGGTGTTGGAGAGTTGATTGAGATCCAGTCAATGTGAAGTATTGACTCTAGTTTGGGCAGGTTGTCACCTTGGGATATGTAGACCCAGAGTAGGTTTATTTGTTTGTACTAGTTTAGGAGGAATTTAGCAAATAAAGTTTCTACATTTTTGAAGTTTTGGCATTCTTTTTGTAGGGGCTGGAGTTTTAAGTTGGCTTTGTAAAGTAGGGCAATTCTGCCACCTCTTTTGTGTGTTCTATCTGCCGCTAGGATGTTATATCCGGATGGGGTTATGGAGTTGTCCTTTGTATGAGGTTTAATCCAAGGTTCTGTAATAAGCATAATGTTAGGGTTATATAAAGAGATGGTGGAATGCAGTTTGTTCATGATGCTGCAAAACTTCAAGCTGGGTATTAATAGGTCGTTGGGATTATGTTTAAGTGGAAGGTAGGATTTGGATGTGTTAGTAGAGATTGCTGCTGGGCCTGGGTTGGGGTGAATATCACCTCCAAGTAGCAACTGGGAAGCTATGTTAGTAATAGTTTTGCGATAGAGTTTTATCAGGGAGTGATATGTAAGACTTGGTTGTTTTCTGGAGTG
This sequence comes from Protopterus annectens, assembly GCF_019279795.1. Taxonomy (NCBI): domain Eukaryota; kingdom Metazoa; phylum Chordata; order Ceratodontiformes; family Protopteridae; genus Protopterus; species Protopterus annectens. The sequence continues at coordinate 20,686,191 of NC_056743.1, forward strand.
AGCAGTGTAGTGAATAGTTGAGGGGAATGGAATCTTGGATTGGCTAAGTATGGGTGAAGGTATCCTTGTGAGTTTGAGGTGGATAATAGAGGTGAAGGGAACGGTGGGAGACCTGTGGTAATTGTGTGTGGTTAGTAGGTAGTTGTAACAGGTACTTATAAATGGAAATGGTAGGGATAGAAGTTTAAATAAGGAGCCTAGAAGTAGGGGGTACTGTGATGTTGTGATTGATGGGTGTGAGACATAGTAGTAGTGGTTAAGTTGTAAGAGGGGGGAGTTAGTGTTATGGATGAGGGGGGAAGCACAGTGTGTATGAGGAGTAGTCATAGTGTGAAATTAGAGAGGGTAGGAGGTGTGGGAGTGATTAATTAGTAATAATAGGTGTGACCTGGTAAAGGATGTGGGATGTGTGGTAAACTGGCATGTGATTGGTGTAATTGTGGGTATGGTTAGGAGTGAGGTGATAGTGTGGAGGGATAAATCTACAAGTAGTGGGGGAGGGTGGTAAAAGGGGGCAGGGTAGGGGAGTGGAGTGAGACCAAGCATTAGCAAGGGTGAACGGAGTGGGGATGCACCAGGCAGAGTAGGTGAGTTACTGCCAGAAACAATCTGTGTGTTGCGCTATAGAGTGTGTGAGCAGATAGAAGAAAACACTAGGGCTGCTCTGAGAACTGTAAGAACTAAGGGCAGTCTGTAACCTAGACATGTGTAGATAGGCAGCTAATGTAGGAATTCTAACACATCCAGAAAGAAGCTATACAGGGGGTTATGTTAGGTCGCTAGAGAGTTAGTAGACTATCAGGTAAAAAATGGATGGGTTCGGGACGCAAGAAACACTTTCTTACTGCCAGCTCCATTACTGTGCTACACAGATAATAATAATATGATAGTGACCTTGCTAGTAATTTCCCTGGTAGCAATAAAAGTGTTCAAAAAAAGACACCTAGAAATGGTAATAACAGCACTGTTAGACCATCAGGTAATGAACAAAAATGCTGTAGCTTCAACCAGCAGTATTCTTAGTTGCATCTTTATTGAATATATTCCACAAGGAGAGAGATCATTCTACCAGTCTCTATGGCAAATGGGGTCCTGCATGTAGGTCTGGGGACTCTGCAGGAGCAAATGCAAATTTGTTTTTGTTAAAGTCACATTTATTTCTGTATTGATTGTTAGCCTCATTGTTTCTAAGTCCTTGGAGTACTGCTTTTAAATTTGAATCATACCCTCCTTGTAATATGCTAAATCTTGTTACATCATCCAGCTCCGTTGGTATAGACGGATGAAGCCCTGACTGTGATCCAGAAGACCAGAGTTCAGTTACTGTCTCAAGTGTTCTAGAATTAGGAAGGAGTGGGGAAGGAATGATGAGTCTAAGGAAACAATTTTAAATTTCAAAATATGAAGGCTGAATAGCCGAAAGATCAGACTTACATATATTAAGTTCGAGATGGCATTTCCTGGAATAGTCCCTTTTATCAGAAGTATGGCAGTCTTGGAATTGGTATAGGTCCCTTTTCTCAGAAGTATGGCAATCTTGGAATTGGTATAGGTATATATAAGTTCAGGGGCGGGGGGGCTTGCTCCCCTGCAAAAAGAAGTTTTAATGAGAAGAGCGATTTTTGAGATTTGCTCTTCTGTGTTTTCACTCTTTTTTTTGGTGAGGGGGCTTATCAGCACTTGGCATTTCAATAGGGAGCATGAGGCTAAGCCTGCTCACCTCCCCCCATGGGGAGGTTTGGGGATTACATGCTAGCAGGGCATGGCCATTCATTCTAGCTCTGGTGGAAACAGGAGCAGTAAGTGGTATCTAGAGTGAGGAAGTAGGTGGGACTGGGGCATGACCCCATGAAGGCTCATGGGGGTTGCTCCTAGTATCATGACTCATTGCTCAGTCAGCCTTCCAGAAGGATGTCAGCAAGTACAGTGAATAAGGCCAAGAACTACCAGTTTGCATACTTAGCCTTGCTTGTAGCCACTGTAGCTATGTAACTCCTCTGCCCCCTCCATATCTTATTCACCAGTTAGCATGAGGACAAGTTGGTGACCCAAAGTCTGGGAAGGGTAATCCAATTAAGACTGCATGTACATGGATATGTATTTACATGGAAAGAGGCTCATGGAGGGTGCAGCACCACAACAGAGACTTGCTTAAGCCAGGTGACCATCACTAAATTGAGTATTCCTAATAATACTTGCCGTATTTTGTTTTAAAGAATCTCAGCATTGAATTTACTCTAAATACTTTTTTTCCTTTTTTGCCCCCATGATCACCAACCACAAACCTTCCCAATCACATAGCCCATTTCCTTTCCCATACTAGGGAGGTACCCATCACAGTACAGATGTGAGATCCATCAGGAGGGGCCATCATTCAGACAGTAGTAAGGGTTGTTTGCATCCTAGCCAGCATCCTGCCAAAGAGGTCATTATTGAAATAACCTAACCCCACCCCCTGGGTGGGGGAATGTGCAGCCTGTGACATGGTGGGGGACCCTATGCTCTCTTACACTTACAGTTCAAAGACAACTACCATATGTCAACTTGATGGCCCATGCACATGTTCCCAGACCATATCTACATCTCACTATCATTTCCTCTGAATGATTGTGGCTTTTGTTGCAGTTAGCTCCACCTCAGCCTCCTAGAATGGGTATGTCCATCCTGCCTTGCCAGCACCATCTAGTGTCCAGGCCACTGTTTAAACATGAGTCACCTGGGCTGTAGACAGGACTTCATCCTTGTCTGCTACTAGAATTATCTTTAATTTACCATGGATATCATTATTTATATTGCCTTAATTTCAAAGATGTTGTAAACATTGTAATGTTCTTGCTCTTGGGATCTAATTCTATGAGGTAACATCTGGATTTGAGATACTGTTTATTAAAAATTTTATACCATTCATTTCTAAAATGATATTGCATGTAATAGGTGCCAAATCTGTCTGTTTCTCTCTCTCTCTCCCCCCTCTCTTATTGTCTCCCTCCACAGATAATTCTGCTTGCCTTCTCATGTCTACACATATCCCTACCTCTTGTGTCCTCTGGTTTTTGTAGTGTAATAAATGGGAAACCCAAAGAGCAGGACTAACAACTTTTTCTATGGAGTCTTCATCTTATTGTTGATTTTTTAGAGTTGTTTTTGTCTTAGGGTCTTATGTGGGATGTCACTATTATGTATACCTGATACACAGGTATTACTGTATTGTCTAATATTTAATTTTACCTGGGCGTAATTTAACTTTCTTGTACCATAAAATGCTTGCATAATCAAAGATGGCTGCAAACTGATCAACAGGTTGAGTCTTAGTTCTCCCAGAGTGAAAACAGAAACTGATAAAAGAAAAGGCAAGGGTTACTGTCTGTCTGGGTAAAATTAAATCACAGACTATTAATTACACTCCTGGATGTCAACAAAGAAGAACCTGAGATGAAATTAACGAGAAAAAAGAAGAGAAAACTCTGACTTGAGAGAGTCCTGTTTTCAGCTTTGGTACATTAGATGGCTTCCAGTAATTTATAGTAAAAAATAAATCAAATCCACTCAAAAGTTTTTTAAATAAATTGAACAATGAATGGATATTTTAACTCAAATAAAAAGGCTAGAGTAACAAACAGAAAATTATTTAACTAGCTATTCAGATGAGCTGATAAAATTGAAAAAAATCAGAAGAAAAAATGAAGAAAAGGCTGTCTGAGCATGAAGCTTCTCAAGAAACCTGCTTAAAATAGTGTAGAGTTAGAAGACAGAGCACCCAGAGTAAAACAGAGATGTTCTGCTGTACCATAGAAACTGGAAGAAACAGACATAATTTTATGAAAGCATAAATACTTAACTGGGCTGGTATTCCACTGCAGGAAATGTTAAATGAAAGGACTCATCATGCGTATGTTTCAAACCTGTTCATGAGAAAGCACCTGAGACCTTGATAAAGCACCTGAGACCACCTTAGGGGTCCCTCAAGGCTCCATCTTAGGTCCTCTCTTATTTTCCATCTTCATTAATGACTTGCATCTTGCCACACCTAAAACTACTTGTATTCAATATGCAGACGACACCACCATCATTTGCTCTGCCACAAACCAAGATGACCTGCATTACCTTACCCAAAAGACATTTACTACTATTGAGCAATGGTTCTCTAACCATTGTCTTCTCTTAAACCCTAAGAAAACTAAACTTCTCCTCTTCTTACCTACACACCTGTCCCCCTCTATTAATCTCACAATCACATCTAACAATGGCACCCTTATCTCTCCTGACCAAACTACCAAACTATTGGGTATTACAATTGACAACCTACTAAAATTTGATTTTCACATCAACTCCACCATAAAATCAACCAATAGAAAACTAGGTTCTCTTTACAGAATCAAAACTTTCCTAACCCTGAAGCAAGAACTACCATAGCAAAAACACATCTTATCTCCACTCTACTATATGCCTCCCCCATCTATACTAATCTATCTAAACATAACATTAATAAGCTCACTACAGCCTACCACAACATTGCGAGATTTGCCACTGCCTCTCCATATAAAACACACCACTGCCTGAACCTCTCCAACCTAGGATGGCTTGAATTACCTCACCTAATACAGTACTATCAGCTTACAATTGCCCACAAAACTCTTTACCATCCTGAAAACATACCTATGCTCTCCACCCTTATAAAACCCTACAACAACTTAAAAACCTTACGCTCTTCCAATAAAATACTGATTCAAACATCTCTTGCAAAGAATACAGCAGGTGACTCCATATTCTCCAACTCAGTTGGTAAAATCTGGAACCAACTTCCTCTAGACATTTTATCCCAGACTTCCACTTCACTATTTAAGACTAAACTAAAACTATTTCTAACTAAACACTGGCTTTGCTCTTGTATCAATCCTAGTTGAGCTAGCTCATCTTACATCTCCTTCTCTCCCCTTCATCTCTCATACTTCTTCCTACATAGATTTTTTCTATCTAGAATATCTGTTTTCCCTTTGACATGAAAGTTTATTATCTTAACTAAAAAAAAAAAAAATTCTTCTCTCCCTTTTCTTCCTTACCATACTTACACTTTTTCTTTGTTCTCTCTATCCCTCCTTTTTTTGTAACATTCTAAAATTGTTATTACTGTCCTTCTGGTTTGTTACTTATATTCTTCTTTTTGATTTTTTAACCATTGTTAATTTTGTTTTTGTTGTTGTTACCATGTAGTACATAGCGGAGCTTTTCTCCTCGGGCCTCCACTGAAAACGGACTTGCATCCAGTTGGACTAGCCCGGTTAACAAATGTAAATAAATAAATAATAAATAAATAAGTAAAGATGCAATTATACCAGCAGAAAGAGTTTATCAAAGCAAAATTGTGGCAGAAAGGAGAAATAATAAAAACTGGAGACAACAGGGTGTTAGTGGAAAATGGTTATTCACTGTGCACCAGGCAGAAGAGAAGCACATTTATCTCAGTAATCAGGACATGTCAACAGGCAGGTATGAGATTCAATTTGTTGTATTTAGCTGTCTTTAGAATAGTTTTCCTGGAGGATCAAAGAAATGAAAAAATGTTTATAAGCAAAGAGTGAGCCAGCAAGTAGAAGGGGACTCTGCTTCTCATTCTTCTGACAGGAAAACTCATAGAGAGGCTTTGCCAGCAAAACATTTTCCAAAGTTTTAAAGGAAAGTGCTTGAGAGAAATAAAAAAAGCACAAGAGTATACTGGACCAGAACTAGAGTCTGGTGACTGGAGATGATCAGAAAGAAGTCCAGCAACATTAAAATTAGTGAATACGTGGGAGATTATAAAACATCAATCACATTTGTGAAATTTGGCTTTGCAAGAAAAAGTGGCTGAAAAAGACTGGAATTTTGTGGAGTTTATTAAACTTGTAGGTGGACTGTAAAGCATCTAATACACTGTATGTAAATAATGTTTAGAAGGACACTAAAGTGAAAACTTTAAGTAAAACAATCGTTCTTATTAGTATTTATATAAAACATTTCATAATGTAAAGTGCATGTTATATTGTAAAGTAGTTTTGTATAGTGTGTAGTCAGTGATATGTTAAATGTGTGTGGGGGCTTAAATGATTGCTGCGTATGGTAAAGATTTTCAAGTAAACAAGTACTTATAAGATATACAGGCTTTGCACTGTAACATTTTAAGGAAGGCTGGACAAAAGCAAGCTTAAATTAATAGAATGTCATCTTTGGCTGCTGGGGTTGGATTAGGGTGTAAAAGTGTACTGATTATATTATATGTAGAACTAAAATAATAGTTTCCCTTGTTTTACAAGGGTGGATGTCTGGATAGATACCCTTGGACTGAGCTACAGATAGTTTTTTTAAGAAAATATGCTTGAAAAGTAAGACATAAATGATGAATGGTATGAAAATATTGTTTCTCGAATCTGCAAAGTTAGTAGCTTGTTTTTTTTTTTTTTTCATTAGCAAATACTTTCAGTGGGAGACATGAAGTATGCAACTGAAGGCAGCTGGTCAAGAGAAGCCTGTACATTGTGTTTTGAATGAAATGTACAAAGACTCTTTTAAGCATCTGCAAATTGTTAGCTGTTTTTCTCCTCATTGCTGATTACTTTTTGGAGATGAGCTGTCTGCAGTTCCAAGCAATTAATGTTGAGCAAGAAATACCACCACAGAAGGGAAAAACGCTGAAACCACTGAAAATACAGTAACTATAATGTATCGTAGTGCCTCTGCTTCACAAGCCTTCAGGAGATAACAAGTTACACACACATTAACTATTATATACATCAATCACCACATTAATTAATTAATTAATTAATTAAATAAAATACCATTAAAATCAACTAGTTGTACATATAATTAATGTTGAGCATTCTGAACACTATTTGCTGAGAGAAACGCAAAATTTAAAGGTACACTGGCAAGCAGTTCAGTGAAAAAATAAAGAGTGAAATTGGGGAAGTGAATAAAAATAGTAGTCTCCCCAGTAGACTTAATACTTTAAAACATATACTAGAATAGTGCACAATTTAATTTTATTAAAGGTAGCCAATGCACTTTTTCTTAGGGCAAAAGTTTTGTTTTTCTGAAAGTATGCAAGCTGTTTTTCACATCTGGCAGTGAAAAATTGATATGGAAAGCACAGACAGCAATCAGTGTAAGTGGGAATGTAGGCTGTAACATGCACTTTAGTATGGGTAACTCTAACTTTAGATTAGGTAATGTTGGTGGGTGCAGACATCAGTTTGGGGCAATTGCTGCTATCTGATGGGTAAAACTTCATTTGATGAAAATGTTCAGAGTTTTAAGTGTTTTTTCCTCATTAATGTGGTAGGAGGTTCAGAAAATTTATTTAGTGTTTTTGTTTGAAGGGCTTCATTAAAGTAAATAGTCTTGAAAATGTGTTGCAGCTTTAAATGGAGATGAGAAGAAACACACGCATAAATGATCAACCTGCCAAACAGTGTGCGCATGTAACAGAAAAGGAGGAAATACACATTCAAAAGAACCATCAAGTATAATATGTTGGAGCAATAGCTTTCTATCATAACAGCTACTTTGTCCATATTTTCTTTGAAAGTAAATAGCCTTACAGATATAAGCAAAAAGGAAAGCATATGGAATTATATTAAGAAATGCAGAGTGCAAATAGAAATGCTGCAGGAGATACAATTGGATAGAAATGAGCATGTGAATATGACAAAGGAAGGAATTCAAGATGGACTTTAAGCAGAATATCGGGGACAAAGGATGAGAAGTAATATTTATTTATTTTACATTTGTTTACCAGGATAGTCCGACTAAATACATGTTCAGTTTCAGTGGAGGCCCGGGGAGAAAAGCTCCAAAAAGACATTCAATAAACTGTTACATTTTTACAGTTTAAAACACAAAATAAAACACAAATAAAAGGATTTTTACATAGATGTAAAGAAACACAAAAACAGATACACCAACAAATTATTACATTTTACTCAGATGGAAAATTCTAGACAGTGTTTTTAAGAATGATAGGGTATTGAATGCCTAGTAGGCTAACCTAGTAGTAGATCCAAGGAGATCATAGGATTTATAAGTTAAGAAACAATAAAGTGTAGGGAGACATCCTCCATGTGCACATGAGTGATGGTTAGAGTTAGTCTGGATTAGGACAAGGACATAGCCATCGTTTTTTAAAGTACTGAATCAGACTTTTCTTGAATTGAGGTAGAGAGAGTTCAGATGTAAAATTAGCAGGAAGAGAATTCCAAGTTTTACCAACAGAGTTAGAAAACAGAGATTTACTGACTGTGTTGTTGGATTTGAAAGTTTGAACTAGTAGTCTTTCAGATGAACAAACTGCTCTAAGATTACTGTAGGGGGTGATGAGGTTTTTAAGTATGGGTGTATTATCTGGTTGGTACAGGATCTTGTGTGCAACTATTAGTTGGTTAACTTGAAGTAGGTTAGGCAGTTCAAGCCATCCTAGTAGATTTAGGTTATGACAGTGATGAGTTCTGTAGGCTGCATCGGTAGCAAATCTAGCAATGTGATTGTAGCTGCTAGAAAGTTTATTAAGGTCAGTTTTGCTTAGGTTTGTAAATAGAGGGGAAGCACAGAGGAGGGTGGACAGTAGATGTGTATGAGCACTTACAGTTCTGGCTAATGGTGTTAGGAAGGGCTTGATCCTATATAGTGAGCCAAGTTTTTTGTTAACTGTTTTAATAATTTTATTGATATGCAGCTCAAACTTAACGTTGGTAAAAACATTAAAAGCCACACAGAAGGGATAGAGAACAAATGGATTCTTAGGCTACAAGCCCATTTTTATGGGCTCAATGATAAGATATCCCTCAAACCCTTTCTAGCCAGTAGACCCTTGAACCACTGAATTTTATACATTTATATTATGTATTTAATATATATGTTTTTAATATATGTTTTAATATATGTTTTAACATATGTGTTTTTAACTTATGAGTTTATTTATGTGTGTTTTCACAAGTCTATTGTATGTGCTTTCATAAGCTTTGTAGAATTTAGTAAGACATTTATACTCAGACTTGTTTGAATTTGTAAGCATCACTAATTACATCAATTACACCTTGTGGTCTTTAATCAATTAAGGTGCAATGTACTATGGTATATAAAGGGATGCATTATTCATACATCTTTAAAGGTCTGAAGAAGCGTTACACCAACGCGAAAGCGCTTACCTGTCTCTTTTTTTACCTGTTTGTCTTAATAAAGGACAGTCTGTGGAAGATTTGGTGAGATTTATTTGCAGCCTGGTGCACTCCTCACTTTTGGACCACATTTTCAAACTTAACGTTATTATCTATTATAACTCCTAACAGTTTGGTTGAGGAATCTGGGGAAATAATGGTGCCGTTGTTGGATTTTAGTGTAAAGATTATAGGGGTAGACCTGTGAGTGGAGGAGAAAAGCAGCAGTTTGGTTTTATTAGGATTTAACATGAGATGACGGTTAAGGAGCCAATTTTCAACTGTGGTAAAAGTATTTTGGGATAGAATCTGCAACTCTGTAGGTGAAATGTTGGAGCATAATGAAGTGGAGTCATCCGCATATTGAATACATGTTGCATTTGGGATGACCTTATACAAATCATTGATGAAAATGGAAACTAATAGTGGACTTAGTATGGAGCCTTGTGGTACTCCGAGGGTGATGGATAAAAGAGTGGATAGTTTGCTCTGCCATAGGGCAGCTTGTTGTCTACCACTGAGATATGATTGAAACCATTGGATGGCCTGGTCCTCTAGGGAGATAGATTTTAAAGTGTTTATGAGTATTTGGTGGTTTGCCATATCAAAGGCTTTTGAAAGATCAAGAAAGATCACAGAGGAAAGTTTATTATTGTTTTGGTGTTGGTTAATGACATTTGAGAAGGAGAAGAGGAATGAGGTTGTACTATGGAATGGTCTAAAGCCCTGTTGGGTGTTGGCTAGAAGATTATCATGGATAAGATAGTTCAGGAGTTGATTGTGGATGCATTTTTCCATAATTTTAGCCAAGGGTAACAGAATAGCTATGGGTCTATAGTTTGAAAGTTCAGTAGAGCTGCCCCCTTTATGGAGTGGGATGATATGGGATATCTTCCAGATGGAGGGAATGGATGCTTCAGTTATAGTTCTATTGATCAGGATAGTAATGGGGTATGCTATGGCATCTGCAGCTTTTTGTAGATATTCTGCAGGGAGGGGATCAGCTGACAGGGTGGTGGGCTTTAGTTTTTTAAGTAATTTTTGGACCAAAGATGTGCAAACTGGCTTGAAGTTAAAGGGGAGTTGGGAGCAGGGTGTAGTGGCCGGAGAATATGGGCATCCAGGGGATAATTGGTTAGCTAGGTTCTGGATGGTTGTTTTAAAGAAGCTGTTAAAGGTATTGGCAATTTCTGCTCTGGGGTTTTGGTTAGAAACCAAGGGGGTAGGAGTGGAGGACTGTCCTGGACTAAGGAGTTTGTTTATACCTACCCAAAACTTTTGTGGCTTGTTTTGGTGTTTTTCTAGTAGATGACAGTAATAGTTTTTCTTGTCTAATGTGATAGTATTTTTTTGTTTCATTTCTTAGCTGTCTGTATCTAAGTTGATCTATTTTTTTTTTTTTTGCACTCTTCGAAGTGGCCCAAGCCCTATTTCTAAGTAGCATTTTATGTCTGGTTTCTTTTGAGAGCCAAGGAGCAACTTTTGTTTGGGTTCTAATAGTCCGTGCTGGTGTATAGGTGTCAAGGATGGATAGGAATTTGGTATTAAAGAAATTTACTGCTTCTTCGAGTGGTAATTGTTTCAGAACTGACCAATTGCAAGATTTGAGTTCATTTTGTAAATTTGTGCAGTTGAAATTCTTATTTTTCCTTATTGATTTAAAAATGGACTGGTTGTGGATATCAGCTTTTTGCCTGATTAAATAGGTGAGGAGGTGATCACTTACATCATCAGGCAGGGTCCCACTCTTGTATTTTGAGGGGATGAGTGTCAGCAAGAATCCAATCCGGAATACTTGCTTTATTGTTGGGTTTACTGATCCTAGTGGGGGAGGATATGACCTGTGAAAATCCATAAAGGTTTATGTGGTGAGTGGGGGGTTCTGAGGAACACATGTTCCAGTTTATGTTGAAGTCCCCAAGTACAATGGTTTCTTGGGGGTAATTGCTGGATAAGCAATGTAGCATATCTTCAAGGGTATTTATGTTATTGCCTGGGGGAATATACACACAGACGAGATTTATACATGTGTTCTTATAAATGTGGAGCTTAGTGGTAAGAATTTCAGCATTGCCAAACAAGGATGTTTGCAGGGCATTATTGGACACTTCAAGCATGGATTTGTACAGAACAGCTACCACACCTCCTTTTCTATTGGTTCAATCAAGCCTTGGGATGTTATAGCCTGGTGGTATAACTTCTTTATCTGAAGCAGAAGGTTTTAGCCAGGTTTCAGCAAGACATAGTATGTCTGGGGAAAAAGCATCTAAGAGGACATGTAGGTGTTGAATCTTATCGTTTACACTTCTGATATTTAGGTGACTGATCAAGAGTGAGTTTGGGGGGGGGTTGTCTAAGATTTGTATGATAGTAGGACAGTTAGTAAAGGACCTAGAGCCAGTGGATGAGGATGGGCCAGGATTATATAATATATAATAATAATACTAATAATACTAATGGGGGTAATTGGCTAGGCTCAAAATGGTCCATGAGGGCAGTTAGCCTAGTAATAATCTATGACTATGACTATACTGTTTGCTAGAAGGGCTTTGACAGTGATAAAGAGGATGAAAAAGACAATAACGTTAGCTTTGTGGTATTAAAGGGCTATTAGCAAGGGGGAAGGGTTATACTGACATGTATTTATATTCCTCTAAAAACCACTATTATAAAGTTTAAGAAATTCTGGTGGGAAATAATTAGTTTTCAGCTGGGAATATTATTTAAAGATGGGGATTGGAATGTGATTTGTTATAGTGAGACTATATTGGGGAGACCCAGAAGGGAAAATATAACAAAATATGGTAGATTTCTGAAGAAAATTATGAAAATATTTGGTATGAAAAATGTGAATTCAGTAATAGGTATGCAAACAGAATTTGGTACTTACGTATTATCTCAATCAGATTTGTAACCTCTTGTAAAGTGTAATGCATTCTCTGGTTTGCAACAAGTTCGGTCCTTTCCATTTAGAAAGACTGAAATGAACAACAGAATACTGTTACCTAGCTGTAATTAAGGAAAAATAAGTAAGCTGTGCCTGTGTTTGTGGGGAGGAAGACACTGACTGGCATCGTTTTTTTTTGCAACCACGTTGTGAGCAAGTCAGTCTTCAGATATTAGCCTCCAGTCTGCACTCCTGCCTTCTGCTGTTGTAAATGAATCGGAATGGTAAGCTAACATCAGTTTTACACACAGTTTTCCACAGCATCTGATCACTTTCAGAAGCAAAACAATGAAATCCTCCTCGACGGGAAAGCTGTGTGTAAAACTGATGTTAACCTACCGTTCAGAGTACTTTACAGCAGCAGAAAGCAGGACTCCAGATTGGAGGCTAATATCTGAAGATTGAGTTGCTTGATCCGCCTATCAGAAAAATGGAAAAGCCGTATTGGTGTTGAACGGACATCACAGGTACTATTAGGAAAGGAGAATAAGAATTTGGACAGTACTCTTTTTACACTATCACAAAAAGCTTAAGAAGGAGCTTGACTTTCCAGATCCTGTTTAAAACATATAGACGATCACAGTCGCCCTGATTTTGTAATCAGTGTAGTAGAGCACATGGTTCTACACTGTCTTTAAAATAAATGCATGCCTGAAAAAAAGTTGTCCCTCTTGCAGTTGGCTCCCAAAGTCCTGCTTCCATTTCTTCTTCCTGGTTCTGTTTCACTGGCAAACCTATCGATACAAAGGTAATTAGGAGATGACAGACACTTTTTTACTTAAACATTCAGTCCTTTTGCGAAAGCATTATGACTTACACAACGTTACAAATTTGGTTGCGATAATACATAAGTACCCAGAATTTAAATATTATAAGGTACAATAATTGGGTTATACTGGATAGAAATTATATTTCACAGGAGCATGTGCATTTCATTGAAAGTTTCCTGTACTACTTCAGATCATGCATTGATAAAAGCTAAGATAAAACACAGGGTAATGAAGTAAAAAGAGAAAAATTTAAGGCATGGGTAGTGGAAATGAGTTGAGAATTATTGGGAAAGATAGACATTTCTTCAGAATGGATAGCTAGTAAGTGGAATAAAATAAAATGGAGTTTAAACATAGGGTATAAATTAAAAGAAATATGTATGGTTAAGAAGTAGTAGGAATTATTTAGAGGGGCTGACAAAGGTTAAAGTATTGCAGATTAAATGGAATCTCATTGAATAAGCATCTGTTGGGTTGTTTGTTTCTGATAACTTGTTGCAGTTAAACTCTTTTTTCTAGAGGCTCCTTCAGCTGTTTAAAACTTTCATTTAAAGGCTCACTGCTGCTTTTCAACTGTGAGAAACATTTCTGCAGTTTGTTCTAAGTAGTGGGGATATTTGTAGCATTTCCATATTCAGGCTTGTATTTGGGCCTAGTGTTTGTGGGGGCTGTGTGTCTGAGCACATATTCAGGGACATCTTGGTTTAGCCAAAGCCATCAGGCATTTCAGTGAGAGAGAATTGTTTGAGGTCATTGGCTGACTGAGGTCACCCAGACTACAGCTTAGACTAAGCACCTCATTGGTTCTTTTGAGATTTCTTTCTTAAAAGCTGTCTCAGGTTTCACCTTTCTGTTACCTAAGAAGTTTAGTTGTGAGTGTTCTGCCATTTCACACTGAACTGATCGAAGGAAGGACACTGAGGAAACTTGGAGCTATAATATATAACATTAAGTATCCTGTTTTTTTTATTTTGTTCTTTATTTCTTTGTTATTTATAGCACTTTGTGTACTGTGTATTTTTCTAGCTAGTTTCACTGTGTGTGAGGTATTAACTGGAAATTGTCCACTTTTATTAAGCATCTGTTGGGTTGTTTGTTTCTGAAAACTTGTTGCAGTTAAACTCTTTTTTCTAGAGGCTTCTTTAGCTGTTTAAAACTTTCATTTAAAGGCTCACTGCTGCTTTTCAGCTGTGAGAAAAATTTCTGCAGTTTGTTTCCCACCCTCCCTCCCTGTTGGTATAGTGTTTTTTATAGTTGGTGGCTTTGCAGTTGCCCACCCATAGTGTAAATTTGATCTGGGACCCTCCTCCCAGTCTAGTGTCATTACCTCATTCTACCCAGTACAGGGAGAACATTTGAGAAGGCCAATCAGCTTAGTTTCTGCTACTCCTTTCTCTCTTTCCTTTCTCTCTTTCCACTTAAAAAAATGTATCTGCTTTTACTGTATTTGTGTTTCTTCCTACTTTATTTTGCTTTTGCATCATCTTAAAAGTATTCAATTGTATTTATTACTGCTTGGTGTAACTCATTCTAAGCCTTTTAGTTTAAGCACTTGGGCTTCAGATCAGTTGTTTTACATTAAGAAGGTTTGTGGTCTGCACTGTAGTGGCAGAACAGGTAGCTTACATCCTTCTAAGTTGGGAACTGCTGATTGAGGGCTCAGTGTCTGTTATTCTAAAAGTGTGTTAATTCTGGTTTAAGCACTTGGGCTTCAGGCCAGTTATTTTACATTAAGAGGGTTCGTGGTCTGCACTCTTGTGGGAGGAGAGGTTGGACTCTACCCTTCTGAGCTGGGAATTTCTGGTTAAAGGCTTATAGTGCCTGCATATTTGAACTGCTTCTTACTGAAATTGGTACATCTTGTTTGCTGTAGCATAGACTAGATCCAGGCCTGCTGAATCTAGCTTTGTTTGTATAACTTGAGCACTAATCCAGGCATTCTTTAAAGTATTCAACTGTATTTATTACTGCTTGGTAGTAACTTGATTAAAGTGTAGCTATCATTCTAAGTCTTTTGGATTAAGCACTTGGGCTTCAGACCAGTTGTTTTACATTAGGAAGGTTTGTGGCCTGCACTGTGGTGGCAGGACAGGTAGCTTACATCCTTCTAAGTTGGGAACTGCTGATTGAGGGCTCAGTATCTGTTCTTCTAAAAGTGTATTAGTTCTGGTTTAAGCACTTGGGCTTCAGGCCAGTTATTTTACATTAAGAAGGTTTGTGGTCTGCACTCTTGTGGGAGGAGAGGCTGGACTCTGCCCTTCTGAGCTGGGAATTTCTGGTTAAAGGCTTATAGTGCCTGCATATTTGAACTGTTTCTTACTGAAATTGGTACACCTTGTTTGCTGTAGCATAGACTAGATCCAGGCCTGCTGAATCTAGTTTTGTTTGTATGCTTGTTTGTTTGTTATTTCCCTGAAATGCTAATTTCACCTAAAACGGGGCTTTTCAGCGCTTCTGTGGATTCCTAGTGATATCTGAATTGCTTACTGTACTTATTTCCTTGTTTCACTTGAAAGAAAGTTACTGTTTGTTGTTTTTGCATTTAAGTTACCTGTAACACATTGCATTTAAGTTACCTGGCACTTGCTCACTAAAGCAATTATATAAGTCAGCACTAAAAAATTAAAAGCACTACACCCTCACAAACTCCCCTTGAGTACCTTGTTCCCCATTGGCCCTTTTTTCAATTATAAAGGAATTCCCAATACTATTCTAGCATGTCCAAAGGTCAGTTGTCAATCTCCTCTCCGGTCCAGCTGGTGAATCTGGGAATCTTGAGGCAATGTTACAACTGCCTCATGTACACAGACAACCCTCTCCTCCTCCCAACAAATTCCAACACATGTGAGAGATGCAACCATATAGCCAAACTGGAGGCTAAGCTCTCTCAACTCAGTACTGGCTTAACCAGACAGGAGGAGAAGGAAACCACACTCACTACAATTCCAGTCTCACATAGACCTACCACGACAGCAAACCAAACACATAAACACACAAAAACATACTCACAGGCTCTAAATAAAAATCTGCCTAAGCAGCAGAGACCTCCAAAGCAGACACCCAAGCAACCGCTACCCCAAAACAAAATACGTGCAACACATAGCTCACAACGCCAGTGTGCCGAACAGTCACAGCCCTTAAGGCTAAACAACACATCTGATACACTTGTAATAGGTGACTCTATCGTCAGGCACACTGACGTCCCGCTCACCAGGCTGAACAAGGAGAAGGTCACGGTGAGCTGCCTGTCGGGTGCTAGGATCCGCCACATAACACAAGCACTCAGGTCACTCCAAGGCAAGTACAAATATGACTCAGTC
Organism: Protopterus annectens; assembly: GCF_019279795.1. Classification (NCBI taxonomy): domain Eukaryota; kingdom Metazoa; phylum Chordata; order Ceratodontiformes; family Protopteridae; genus Protopterus; species Protopterus annectens. The sequence goes on from NC_056743.1 coordinate 20,702,413, forward strand.
ATTGTCCATGCTGGTGTGAATGACCTGAGACGTACCTCCCTGGACTACATGAAAAGAGACATAGAGGAGCTCTCTGAGCATGTAGCCCAGGCTGGTATGACCCTGACCTTGAGTAGCATCTTACCCTCACCAAGAATGATGCCACAATATGAAGACAAGATGATCAATTTCAACAATTGGCTTAAGTATTGGTGTCATTCAAAGGGGATCCAATGCCTGTCAGCCTGGGATGACATGCTCAACAAGCCATGATGCTTCGCTAGGGACGGCTTGCACCTGTCACCCCTGGGCTTTCGGATATTGGCAAAGGCTCTTGCTACCCCCATAGTGCCTTTTTTAGGCAAGGCTCAAAAGACAAACCCACCTCCATAAGTATCACAAGGGATAAGAAACTAAGAGTAATGCTACTCAATGCCAGAAGTCTAAACCTCAAGATGCACGCACTCGAAACTCTTCTTAGCATGGAGAACATCGATATTTGTGCAGTAACAGAAACCTGGTTCAAGGCTCCCGAGAGCACCCCAGCACTACCAGGTTATACCTCATACCATGCTTTTTGGCCCCAAAACTTGGACCGAACCACAAAAGGAGGGGGAGTATCAATATTCATCAAAGATACCCACACCTCCAGGTTGGTGGCACAGCACGAAGCATCAGAGACTATCCATGTGCAACTAACAGTGAGTAAAACTGCCTTCCAGTTTATAGCCTGCTACAGACCACCCTCCCAAACCCAGGAACCCCACTCGGCTTTCCTGAGAACACTGGAAAATATGAAGGTCTCTCCAAACACCATTATATTGGGCGACTTCAACTACCCAAACATAGACTGGGAGCATTAATTAAGGTGTTACAAAATGAAAGAGTAGCATTCAGCAAAGACTTAAAACCCTAGATCTGATAACATTATAGATGATTAATTTTGCAATGCAAAAAGTGTGATTAAAAAAAAAGATGAACTACTATAGAAGATGAGCTTTACATCTACACAAGACTTTAGCAATTAGCACTGCATGCTCAGACAATAGAAATATTGGATATCCTTCACTCATAAAAAAAATATTTTTTTCTGTATCTTCTGATGTAGAAATAGTAAAACCTATTTCTTAACCAGGAAGGCCCACTGAGCATACAGATCATTTTCAGGGGCAACCCAGGAGCTATGTCTAGTTAAGGGACTTGATCAAGTAGGTGAATGATGAGGGCTGAGGGAATCAAACTCTGTACCAGAGAAACTACAACTCCCAGCCTTAATCTTTTGTGCCAGCTGTCAGTAGTTTTAGAAGGCATCCTTCACTGTAGAACGTTGTATATAATAGCTTGTTCTAGAAGTCCAAAAGAGCTAGGAGGAGTATATGATATTTCTTCAATATTTTGAGTATATTATTCTTGCCAACCCAATGATAATTCTTGTTGACATTAATTCTTCTTCACATTATGAACAAACAGTTTTGGGCATAGTCAACCTAAAAGGATTATCACAAATCATTTTGTCTAATATGGGATATAATAAAAAGTTGGACTTGGTGCTTACTAACTGCAGTAACATTATTACAAACTTTAGCTGATTAAATGTTTGGTTACATCAGATTATAACATTAATACTTTATATATTATTCAAGCAAATGTGTAAGAAGGTTACAAATTTTTTTTCGAGTATTAGGCTTTTAAAAATTATAAATTAAAATAATAAATAATCTTGATCAAGCAAATATTACATGCCATTATCACTCTGCCCATGGAGAGATTCTCACTTTAATTTCTCCAAATCTTCTGGGTTTTTAATACTATGATGGGAATGGACCCAATTCTCGTCAGGGTATAATTAAAGTTCATGAAATTAGTATCTTTTTCAGTGTTTAATGTTAGCCAAAGTGCTTTTTGTTGCAGCACCCACACCATGCCCAGAAATGACTCCTTCTGCAATTCATATGTATTTACATGTATTGGTAGCATATCTAGATACAACTGTAGATCCTTTTTTATAAGATCCATTGCTCTTACTATTATTGGAACTGTCTGGATATCTTTCTTTTACATTGCTCTCATTTCTGCCTGCATATCCTGATATTTTATGACTTTCTGTCTCTCTTTACGTGAGACACTCTAATCACTAAGTGTATCAATTTCAGTGATCTCTCAGTTTAATTTCTCCAAGTCGTTTGGGTTTCTAATACCATAATGGGAATGAACCCCATTCTTAAATCAAAGTATGATTAAAGTTCATGAAATTAATATTTTTTCAGTCTTTGATGTTAGCCAAAGGTGCTCTTCGCAGAACCCTTAGTATGTCCAGAACTGACTCCGTTTGCAACTCATAAGGAGTTAAATGTATTGGTGGTATATTTAAATATGACTGCAAATTATTTTATGTGACTCATTGCTCCTTCTACTACTGGAACTGTCTGCGTATGCTTCTTCCACATTGCCCTCATTTCTGCCTGTAAATCCTGGTATTTTATGACTTTGTGTCTCTCTGTACTTAGGACACTGTAATCACTGGGTACAGTCATTTCATTGATCAATGCTACTTTTGTTTTCTTTTCATGGACTACTGTATCTGCTTTTCTCGCATCTATTTTTTGAACTGTTGGTAATGGGTGATCCCATATGATATAAACTTCATCATTCTCAATAAGGTTTTGTGGCTCATGTATCCAATGCTTGTCAGCTATTTCAGTATTGCAGCTTTGTAGAATCTCCAGTGCAGCAGTCATGCCACATTATCATACCTTTCAGTATACAGGCCCTCTGCCATTAGTGTATCACACCCAGTAACAAGATGTATGACTGTTTCCAGCTGTTTTTTTTTTTTTACAGAACCTGAATTTGCCTGTTTCTTCCACATGTCCAATGGACTTTGTAGACCAATGTATATATAGTCCACTATCCTGGGCTGCCAGTATTAACCTTTCATTGTCTGGTTTAAATTCACCTGTCCTTAACTATTCCTTAGGTTCATAGGTTCAAAGGTTAGTACTAGGCTACCTGCCCTTTACTTCTGCTAAACTAAGCAGGAAAGTTATGTTAGACTTGTTCTCCTCATGTTTTAAAACTTTCACTATGTTTGGATATAGTGAAGTCAGCAGATATGTATACAGTCTTACAATTGTAGAGCTATACATGTAAGCAGTTTTGAAGGGGCCCTTACCTCCTTCAGGATGAGGAATATATAATCTTTTATTTTTTTTAAAGAAGAAACATCTTTATAAATTATCAACATAGGCAATCATACATTTATATAACTGAAAACAAACCATATCGACACAATCCTAGTTGCAAGCTTTTTACATCACAAACCATATTGACATAATCCCAGTTGCAAACATTATAATTCACTTATAATCTACCCAGTCATTGTCAGTCAAACATCACATAGCTCATTCAAGTCCTGCCTTCTTTTAAACCTCATTCCTCCCCTGTATGAATTGTTCCCACAATTCCCCTTTTTATCCTACGTAATATGCTCCAACTCTTTTCTAAAGATTCCATTTCCACTTGTTTTATCTCTGTTACTATAGTTACTACTTCTAGTACAGTTGATTTAGACTTTGTTTCCATTTTCTAGTAATTGCTTTGTTGGCAGCCACCATAATTAGACTGAGCAAAGCTTTACTATGTCTAGACAATTCCATTTCTGTATCATAGTTCAGAAAAATTATTTCCCTAGTTACACCAATTTGTTCACCCAGCATCCCTGACAGAGCAGTCTGAAGGGAATCTTTAAAGTCTGACAACTCATTACACTCCCAGAAAATATGTTCCCAGTTATTTCTTTCTTCCCCATCACACCTCGAACAGTTGCTATCTACCTGAGGAAAATGTATCTGGAGACTACTTGGGGTATAAAAATATCTATGTAAACATTTCCAAGCAAAAATCCTAAATCTTCTAGATTTTACTGCATATACTGGAGCTATACATATATTTCCCATTGTCTCTTTGTGAAATGCTTATCCAGTCTCTCTTCCCAATCCTTTCTAGCCTCATCTGGTTGATTCTTATAGTTATCAGGCAATATTTTATATGCTCTACTAATTATTTTTTTAACAGCAACTTCTGTTCTAGATTCTACTAAAAACTCTACCAGTACAGGTCTTTTGTTTAAGAACCCCATTTATTTCTCTTTGCCTATACTCTAATTTCAATCCAAATGAATTTTTGGTGTCTTCCAATTCTATTACCTTTCCATCTCTAGTTATTAGCTCCCAGTTTCCTCCAATAAATTCCAGCCCCCTCTTGCCTATTGTCTATAACCTTAATTGCAGTCATCCCCATCGCCAGAATCTCCTATCTCCATTCCTGTATTGGCTTAGTTCTTAGCATACTTTCTGCTACTTTATGGATATAATATTCTGTATGATTATTGTTAATCTTCTTAAAGGTCTGCATCCAAAATCCCATCTCCTTGTTTCTTGGGCTTCTATTTCATCATCAACCATTTCCACTTTGAATTATAGTTTTCTGCTTGCGCTATGTATAGGAGACTTAGCTGTGCTGCTCTGAAATATCCCTTCAAATTTGGTAATTGCAATCTGCCTTGTACTATTGGAAGAATCAGTTTATCTCATTTGACTCTTGTTATCTTCTCATCCCAGATAAAATCATTCAGCTTTTTATTAATTAAAAACATTTTAACTGCTTGTATCTTACTATCTATATCCGTATATCAAAGCTTCCATTTTCTCAGTTTTTGTATTATCTTTTGTTTACTGTCTTCCCACATAGCCTTAGCCACCATACCACAATAATTTTAATCCATTCTCCTAAATACTTCATTTTATCATGTCCCCATAAATATGGATATTGTTGAATCAATTTGTGTGTGGGTACATAATGTACTGCTATTGCCTTTGTTTTAGCTTCATTAATTTTGTATCCTGAAAAGATCTGAAACAGCCTCAAAATGTTCAATGACATTATGTTATGCTCTAGTTTTGTCAGGTATAAAATAATATCATCTGCAAATAAAGCTAGCTTTTCTTCACTACCATACTAATTATATCCATGAATTAACTTCTGAGTCCCTTATTTTCTTTGCCAATGGTTCTAAATATAATGCAAATAACAAAGGGTAAAGAGGATACCTCTGCCTGGTTCCTCTTCTCAAGTAGAAATTATCAGAGAGAACCCCACCCACTTTAGTTTTTGCCTCCAATCACTCATATATCCTCCTAATCAACCTTATAATTTTATCAGAGAATACAAATGCTTCCATTACCCTGCTCATAAAGTCCCAGCTTACTCTGTCAAATGTTTTCTCTGCATCAAGACCCATCAACAACAGTGGTATTTTCTTAGATTCTGCTTCTCTCTGAATCATCATTGTTCTGTTAATGTTGTCAAATTTTTGCCTCCCCTCCACAAAACCACATTGATCCATATCTGTCAAATTTGGCATCACTTTTGCCATGTTTTAGCCATTATAGACATAAACACTTAATAATTATGGTTTAGTATTGAAATGGGCCTGTATAAAGCTGGATCAAATGTGTCTTTACCTTCTTTAGGTATTACAGCTACCACTGCTTTCTTTCAGGATGTTGGTACTTCTCCTCCTCTTAAAATATTATTAAACAAAACTTTCCAGATCTTTATCAGTTTTTCCCTTATACCTTTCAAACTTTCACAGCAATCCATCCATTCCTGGGGACTTTCCCGTAGATTGGTTATACACCACCATTTTTATCTCATCTCCTCCTATCCTAACTGTTCGTAACTGAACCTCATCTACTTCTAACCTTGGCATATTTTATTCTTCAATAAACATTTCCATTTGTACCTTTTCTTGTTTTCCATATTTCTCTGCTTTATACAGACTTTCATAGAATTTCCAAAACATTTCCAATACTTCTACAGGATTTCTTGTTACCTTCCTTGTTATAGGCTCTCTAAGCTTGGTGATAGCCCTTTCTACTTTCTGTTGTCTGAGTCATTGTGCTAAAAGTTTTTGTACTCTAGTTACGATCAAAAAGCAGTTGCTTAATAGCAATCTTTCTAAACTCCTGCATAACATTGAGGTAACCCCTTATTTTCTGTTTAACACTCTGCAGTTGCTCCTCTTCTTGTTCTGTGAGATTCACCATATTCTGCAATACTTTAACACTTGTCAGTCCCTCTAAATAATTCTTGTTACTTCTTAACCATATCTCCCTTTCTTTTATTTCCACCCTAGTTTTAACCTCCACTTTAATTTTATCTCAGTCCCTAGCTATATTTTCAGAAGAAATTGCTATCCTCTCTATCAGCTCCTGAATAATTTCCACTACCCATTCCTTAAATTCCTCCCTTTTCAACAGATAGGCGGGATAGCATCAGTGTCTTATGTTTATTTCATTACTCTGTATTTTTATTTTAGGTATTATTGGCACATGATCTGAGGCAGTTATTGGGTGGGTATCAAGACCTTCAATTAAATGCACATGTTCCTGTGAAATGTAAATTCTATTTAGCCTAGCCCAGTTTTTGTATCTTGGGCAATAATATGTAATTTCACTCTTAGCTCATGTTACTGAATTCACATCCTCCATGCCAAATATTTTCATAAATTTCTTCAAAAGTTTACCCTCCTTTGTTATACTTTCCTTTCTGGGCCCCCCAGACACATCTTCACTGCTACAAATCAAATTCCAGTCCCCACCTATAAGTAAAATTCCTTCCTGAAGGCTGACCATTTCTCCAAGAATTTTCTTAAGCTCCATTATAGCAGTTTTCAGTAGAATATAAATCCATGCCAGTGTAATCCCCCTCCCTTGCCAGTATCTCCTTAGTACTACAAATCTACCATTATTATCTTTTTCTATCCTCTTATATCTCCATTGGAGATCTTATAGCAATTAATATAAGTACTTCTCTTTTCCTTTGCCCCAGGTATTCCACTAAATAACCATCCTGAAAACCTTTCTTTATCAAATGTACATGTTCATTTCTTTCCAAGTGTGTCTCCAATAGCATAGCTATTTGCACTCTGTCTTTTTAATATAGTTCACTACTCTTTCTTTTTGTATTTATCTGTGAGACCATTAACATTTAAAGACATTACAGAAAGCATTATTGTATTAAAAAGTTATTATCCCCTCCTTTTATGTATAACAGCTTGTTTTGCTCTGTTACATGCATACACTGTTTGGCAGGTTGAACTTTTATACAGTTGTTTCTTATCATATCCATTTCAACCTGTCACATCTTACAAAACCTTTTGTTTTGTTGAAAGCCCTCAAACAAAAAAAAAAAACACCCCCCGATACCCCCCTAAAACCTAGTAATAAATACTAACACACAGAGCTATGTATATCTTCAAATATTGAAGTTTTACCTTCCTAACAGGAATAAATGTCCCAAACCTACAGCCATACTCACTGACTTAACTCGAGGAATATATATAATCCTGGTATACACTGATTTTTATATATTATTTGATAAGCATGAAGAATGTTTCTTGTTTTGCTGATCAAATACCTTTATGGGCCAGTCAGTTAGAACGGGAAGAGCAAATTGGTTTCTAGCTTGGACTTTGTTCCTAGATGTCAGGGCTGTTTTCAATACTAATTTTAGTCTTCTAAAAATATTCCTTACTGAGTTTTGTTAGCACTTATTCACATTTGATTGTTGATCCTTCCTCAGTTACCAAACATTTATATAGTCTTTTTTGCACAGGTTCCTTCATATCCCATTCCTGTCTCAGACTATTGTAGAATATGAACAGCCAAAGCATGTGTTTCAAGGGAATTGAGTATGTGACAGTTTGAATAAACTGAGATGTACTGAGTACTGTTAACTCTGAACTATGAACAATGGAAAAATACTGAACAAGCTAGATTCTGCCTAAAGGCAGGAAATGTGCCTTTTATGGAAGCATATCCGATTTTCTCTTTTGCCTAGAGATATGATGATGTGAATTGTCTTATGTTTATGGGTAAACCTTTGATTGTTAATTGCCCTGTGTAATAATCTAATTGGTCCAGTTTTATATTTTTGCACTGTCAGCAATATCGCCAGTATATAAGCTTGTTTATTTCTTTGTTCTGGGAGTCTCCCTGGTACTTTCCATGAGGCTCCCGCACGTGTGTACTGTAGTTAATAAAAGCCACCGAAAGAGAGAAAGAAATGTATCTGTCTTCATTTTTAATGTACTGTGAAATTTTACAATTGGTGCCATTTACTCGGATCTGAATTAAGAGCAAGCTGCGGCAGTTGAGAACTGAACGAAATACTGCTAAAAGAGCCCACAACAGATTTTTCTGTTTCTGTGGTATTTCTTTCATTTTTCTGTCCCTGTCTGCCTTCTAAAGTTTTATGAACAAATTTTTTTTCTGACAAAGTTATGATTTCTCTCCTTCAGTCGTTTTAAGGTAAGTGGCATGCATGAATGCGCAGTATGAGAGGGGGTTAATCCGGAGAATAAACTGGCGTCATACGTTTGAAAGGAGGAATGAGAGTGGGGAAAAAGACGTTTTTATAACGTCTTAGCTAAACCTGTGTCAAACAGGTATAGCTTCTTGTATGAGTGGGGTAAAAAGATGTTTTTTATAATGCCTTAGCTAGACCTGTGTCAAACAGGTATAGCTTCTTGTATGAGTGGGGTAAAAAGATGTTTTTTATAATGCCTTAGCTAGACCTGTGTCAAACAGGTATAGCATCTTGTATGAGAGTGGGGTAACAAGACGTTTTCATAACGCCTTAGCTAAACTTGTGGTAAACAGGTATAGCTCATTGAGTGATAGTGGGGTACTGAGTGGAAATGGGAGTGAGTGCGGGAAAAATAAATGAGCCAGAAAAAGGTACACCAGCTGGTTATATGTTTTATCGGGTGTCCCAGGACAGTTGTATGTTTTTAGATGATTGGATCGCCCTTACTAAGGACGATGGCGATCTTGCTTTTCTGGAAAATGGTAGTTTTAATAAAGATGTTCTGACTAATTTATGAAAAAAAAATTAAAAAAGAAAGGAAAAATACCAGGGTTGTGCTGGGCAGCTTTTAATGATTGGATGTGTGAGGCTAAAGAAAGGGAAAAAGATTCAGTCGTTAATAGTCTTAAAGATAGTCAACAAAAGTTAAAAGAGCAGATAAAGGAACTGCGGCAAACTACTAAGAATCTAGACATAGCTAATGGTAAACGTTTAAAAGACCCTCCCTTTAAGGGATTATATCCAGTACAAGAATTAAATAAACTACAGATACCAGAATCATCTGACGATGATAATCCATGGTTCCCCCCACCCCCTACGGCTCCACCACTGCAATATCAACCTTCACAATTACAGGACGGAACTGTTAGTTCTACAATACCAAGTGAAGGCCGGCGGATGGAAGAGCAAATCATTCAGGACCCCAGACAGGGAGATCAGGTGATAGGAGGCCAACCTAGTCGCCTGACTATAGAACAACCCCACCAAATAGATACAAGCAAATCATCCCCTAGAGTGACTCGCTCTAAGATTAAGAAACAACACAAAAGAAAAGTGCAAATGCTTTTTGACCCTCGGTCCAGTCAGCCGAAAATACCTCAAAATAGGAAAACGATTTATTCACACAAAGGTAAATATTATAAGCAATGCCCAATTGTGGTTATGGATAAGAATGATTATATTAATCCAGATAAATCTCATCAAAGCTTCACTTCCAATTCAAGCACGAGCTCGTCAGATGAAGCAGGAATATTTCCATTGAGGGAGGTTACAAATCCAGCACATGCCAGAGATGCGGAACAACCAGCTACTGTCATAGTACCTAGGGCGTGGTCGGCAGTTGATTTTCAAGCTATTACCAAATCACTTCCGCCCATTCGTAATAACCCAGCAAAGTTTCAACGCGTATTAGCAGGACACATATGTCTACAAAATCCTACTATAGAAGAAGTTAAAGCTGTCCCCCAATACGCTGTTCCAGCTGATCTCATGAAACGTATATGGGATCATGCTAATGTCCCCACCCCAATACCAAAACATAACACACAAGGGGAAAACGGTTTTGAAGCGGTTAGACAATGAATTGTTGATGCCATTATTGTTATAGTACCACCTACCCCAAATTGGTCTAAGATTAAATCAGTCTTACAAAGAGAAGACGAACCTATAGATGAATATTTACAACAACTTACTGATGCCTTTGAGGCATATTCCGGATACCCAGAGCCCACCGAAGGGCCAGCTCAGAGCGGGCTGTCAGCTGCTTTTGTGGATGGGTTACGCCCTCAAGTGAGAGACAAATTAAAAGAAGTATGTTTGAACTGGCCCAGTCTGGGCCTGCATGAGTTAGTCCAACAAGTACAATACCTATCTGACCATTTGGCTAAAGAAAAGAAGGATTTACAGGAAAAATTAGTACAAGCACAAATTCAAATGTGTAACGCTCTGGGCCAACCCGGGCATCGAGGTAGAGGACAAGGGTGGGGACAGGAGAGGGGAAGAGGTCACAGTCCAGCTACTCACAATAAGCAAAACTATCAAGGCACACAACCCACCCAAACCCAGAATCCAAGTAATCAGAATGAATGTTTCAATTGTGGCCAGACAGGCCACTGGAAAAATGAGTGTCCATATTTGGCAGAGCAACCTGCACCATACACTGAGGCTTCACAACAATGGAATTCTAACTGGATGCCAAACCCTCGACAACATCCACAATGAAGGTTCCCTGAACAGAAAAAACAGCAGTTGTACCCCTTCCTTCCTGTGGATCAGGACAGTCCACATGTTATGCTACTGGTTAAAAATAAACCATATCCATTTTTGATTGATACCGGAGCAACTAAATCTATGCTAACTAGCAGAACAGCCATGAATATTCCACTTTCTAATAAAGTGACTAAAGGAGTAGGTGTTTCCGGTATACCTATCGAGTATTCTGAAACTGTTCCAGTCCCAATAACTTTGGAACCATTGCAGGATAATCATGCCTTTTTAGTAGGACCATCGGCACCTTTAAATTTATTAGGACGAGACTTATTGTGCAAAATGGGGGCCACCATCTTTTGCACAGCTGATGGAGTCTATCTCCAAGTACCTTCAGACCAACAGAACACTATTTTAGCAGCCTTAGATGATACTATCACATTGCAATCAATGTGTATTCAGTCAGATTCTAACAGAAATTAAGATTTACAGTCCCTGCCCTCTTGTTTGTGGACAACTCATGATAATGATGTAGGATTTTTTACTTCAGCTATCCCTGTAAAAATAACTCTAAAACCTGGAGCAAAATTGCCGCGAGTACCACAGTACTCTCTGACAGCTGAGGCTATTTCTGGTATAGCCCCTGTTATTTCTGCACTAGCACAGCAAGGGATAATAGTACCCACCACAAGCCCGTGCAATACTCCAATATTACCAGTAAAGAAACCTGGTAAGCAAGCTTACAGATTTGTGCAAGATCTACGGGAAGTTAACAAAGTAGTTATGCCTGTCTTCCCAATTGTGCCAAACCCTGCTACTATTTTAAGTTGTATCCCACCTACAGCTAAATGTTTTACAGTAATAGATATTTCATCAGCCTTTTTCTCTATCCCAGTACATTATGATAGTCAATATTTGTTTGCTTTTACCTACAAAGGGCAACAGTATACTTGGACTCGATTACCCCAGGGGTATGTAGAATCCCCGACTTTATTTTCAAGGGAAATGCATAGGCAATTACAAGATTTACAGCTACCGTCCCGTTCAGTACTAGTCCAATATGTGGACGATATCCTTATAGCCTCCTCAGACATAAACGCCTGTAAGGAAGATTCTCTTTTAGTGTTAAAATTTCTAGCCGCACGTGGATTTAAAGTAAATAAATCAAAATTACAATATTGTCAAGATAAAGTACAGTATTTAGGACACATAATTGAAATGGGCTCTCGTCGGATACTCCCAAACCATATCAGTTCTATTCAAACTGCACCTCGTCCTGTAACCCAGAGGCAACTTAGAGGGTTCCTTGGTCTAGCAGGATACTGCAGACAGTGGGTGTCTAATTTTTCAGAAATTACCGCCCCTCTGTTGCAACTCTTGAAAAAGGACATTACAGACCCTCTACCCTGGACATCACAGCATGATGAGGCTTTTCAGGCAATTAAAACAGCCCTAGTAAATCCTCCTGCCTTAGGGTTACCAGACTATTCTAAACCTTTCATTTTCTTTTGTTGCTAACAAAATAAGACTGCTCTGGGTCTCTTAACCCAGCAATGCACTGGAGGGTACTGACCAATTGCTTACTATAGCACTCAATTGGATCCGGTTGCTTCTGGTTATCCAGCTTGCTTACGGGCTGTGGCTGCTGCTGCCATCTTGGTAGATATGGCAGCTCCACTAACCCTGGGACATGACACTGTACTAGCAGTCCCACATGCTGTTCAAGCCTTAGTTTTGAAAACTAAAACACAATATCTTTCAAAAGCACATTTTACTAAGTACGAAATAAGTTTAATGGGAAATCCTGCTTTACAAATTAAATGCTGCCCACCACTAAACCCTGCCTCTTTAATACCAACCTCAGACGAGGGCGAACCACATGATTGTGTGTTAGTAGTTAACTCTGTTCTTTCTCCTAGGTTGAATTTATTTGATACTCCTTTGCAAAATCCTGATTTAGTTTTTTTCGTTGACGGATCCTGTTTAGGAACAAACTTCGGAAAATTCCAAGCTGCTTGGTCAGTCTGTACACCGGCTGAAGTATTGCAATTAGCACGATTACCAACTGGCACCTCCGCACATGCCGTGGAATTAGTGGCATTATCACATGCATGTAAACTAGCTAAAGACAAGTCGGTTACTATTTATACTGATTCCTGTTATGCCCATGGTGTTGTTCATGATTTTGGTATATTATGGAAAGAACGAGGGTTCTTAACGTCTTCCGGAACACCCATTAAAAAACATTTTTATATCAATAATTTATTACAAGACTTACTGTTACCTTCTGAAATTGCTGTTGTTAAATGTGCAGCCCATCAATCCAATGACACTTTCGAGAGTAACGGCAATAATTTTGCTGACTGGGCTGCTAAACAGGCTGCTTTGTCACAAACTGTTCAGGGTCACTTTTTGCAGCCATTACAACCTATGAAAACTTTTGATGATACAGTACTAAAAGCTTTACAGAATGAGGTCTCAGAATCAGAAAGAAAAATATGGCTGGCTCAAAACTGTTTTCAACAATCTGATTTGATTTGGCAACATCCAGATGGCAGATTGGTCTGCCCACTATCCATGCTAAATTCCCTCATTAAAGCTTATCATTTGCCAGCCCATGTTGGGGTACAAGCTTTAATAAAACAAATCCAAAAGGATTGGTTTGCCCAAAGCTTTCTGTTTCTGTACAGCACTTTGTGAGCAAATGCTCTATTTGTTTACAGCACAATATTTCCAAAGGCACAGTGGCTCCCGTACAACCCTTAGCAAAACCATTGAAACCATTTTGTGCTTTGCAATGGGATTTCATTGAATTACCACTTTGTACATGTTTTAAATATGTTTTAACTGTTGTTGATGTTTTTTCCGGATGGTTAGAAGCATACCCTTGTGCGAAAAATTATGTTATCTCAGTTGCTAAGAAACTTTGTTATGACTTTATACCTCGGTTTTGTGTTCCTTGTTATATATATTCGGACCGTGGAACACATTTTACAGCTCAATTAATTGACTCACTGTGTACTATGTTGGGCATCACTCTAAAATTTCACTGTCCATATAGACCGCAGGCATCTGGAATTATAGAACGCATGAATCAAACACTAAAAACTAGACTAGCAAAAATTACTACTGAAACAGGCCTCACTTGGGTACAGGCCTTACCACTAGCTTTGCTCTCTATGAGAGCACAAGTACATCCTACTAAAGGTCTTTCTCCTCATGAAATTCTAATGGGCCGACCTATGCGAATGCCCATGACTCCACCACCACCCTTTTCTGAGTACGATGCCTTTGATCATGATGTTATTGTATACTGCACTTCTCTTGTTTCTTTCTTACAGTGTTATCACCGCCAAGTAGCAGCTGCACAACATAACCCTGATCCTTTCACGTCTTCCGAACTACAACCAGGCGATTGGGTGTATGTCAAGTCTTTTTCCAGAAAAACAGCACTGCAACCTCGTTGGAAAGGGCCTTACCTGGTTCTATTGACAACCTCTTCAGCAGTACGATTACAAGGCTCACCAACCTGGATTCATATATCACACGTTAAGAAAGTCATCCCTTCCAAAGATCAAACACCTCTACCTTTCACGGCTCCAGAATCTCCACCTATCACTTCCCGTACACACAGCCATACTGTTCCTGCACCTAATAATGTCTGACATCTCTTCAATCAGAACACTTCTCCATTCTCATACCGTACCACCGAGACCACCATTTCCACTGAGGTACTGTGCAACAATCTTGGTGGTTATTTTTGTTGTTCTTATATTTTAATGTGGCCATTCCTATTTTCTGCTACAGTAATACCTCATGCCAAAAGAACTGCATGGCATCCACCATTCAATACCTACCAAGCCATAAAATATACTTATGCATCATCCCCCCTTAATGTTTCCAATTGCTGGATCTGCACTGCCATTCCTACGGTTCATGGGGGATTGATGCTAAATATAGTTCCTTTAGGGATTAAAGAGACATGGACAAATCTGATTTATGACACATCAAGAGTTATTTTGAAACACAAAGTAGCATTACAGTTGTCTGTCCGTCAAAATGGAACTGTGTGTTTCCAGAAACTGGATAAAATCAGAGTAGGGTGGAGCCATTGCAACAAAGCAGTGGTATATAACTGCACTGCATGGGGTTGTGTAACCGATTTCTCACCTATATCAAGAATTGTGAAAAACTCTATAGCTAACTTTTCCCGGAAAATAGAAACTGTTTCCTGGAAAATATTTGAAGGGCAGCAGAATGCTGAGAATCGCTTTAAACCTATCAATATCACTACCAAAGTAGAGAACTGTTATTTTGTGTGTGGAAGAAAAGCATATAAATGGCTACCATGAAACTGGTCTGGCAGCTGTTTCCTGGTGTACCTTGTTCCAGCTATCTGACATGTATCTACATTACCTAAGGGAAAAATTCAGAACGTACGAGAAGTCAAGAAGCCTGCCAGTCCGGTAGGTAAAGTTGATGCTTCATGGATCTATCATCATCACCTGGCTCATGCTAGTACCAAAGGACTGTCCCATATGGACTTGGGTGATGATGTAATATCATGGGCTGGTATAATCCCGTCATACGGAGCAGTGAAATCAATCTGGGAACTGAGAAAGTTATCTAAACTGCTCGAAATCTTGAGAATGCTACATTTTCTGCCCTAGAATTAGTAACTGATGAACTGACTGCTATGAGGGCTGTAGTACTTTAAAACTGTATGGCCCTCGATTTCACCCTAGCAGCGAAAGGAGGAACTTGTGCTTTAATCCAGGAGGAGTGCTGTACTTTTATTCCTGACAATCAGCACGAAATTGAGAGTCACCTTGAACTGATTCAGAGAATTTCCAAACTTTCAGAGGCCAAAGAGGCTGATAGCTCAACATGGGCTTGGTTAACCAATCTGTTCTCAGGTTGGGGTGGTGGACTGTTGAAGCTGATCTTGTTAATTGCAGTATTAGCAATTGTTGCTTTCATTGTCTTATTTCTAATCAAAGCACTGATCTTGAAATTGATATCTTCAAAAACTGTGAAAAAAGTGCCTAAATTTTATATGCCTGCATCTATGACTGTAGATAATGAAAAGAAAATGTCTCTCAATGATGAAAAGACTAGTAGCATGGTTATGCTAGATCTGTGGCAAATGTATGACAGATTAAATGATGATGCTTACACAGCATCAAATGGGGGATTGTAGAATATGAACAACCAAAGCATGTGTTTCAAGGGAATTGAGTATGTGACAGTTTGAATAAACTGAGATGTACTGAGTACTGTTAACTCTGAACTATGAACAATGGAAAAATACTGAACAGGCTAGATTCTGCCTGAAGGCAGGAAATGTGCCTCTTATGGAAGCATATCTGATTTTCTCTTTTGCCTAGAGATATGATGATGTGAATTGCCTTATGTTTACGGGTAAACCTTTGATTGGTTAATTGTCCTGTGTAATAATCTAGTTGGTCCAGTTTTATATTTTTGCACTGTCAGCAATATCACCAGTATAGAAACTTGTTTATTTCTTTGATCTGGGAGTCTCCCTGGTACTTTCCATGAGGCTCCCGCACGTGTGTACTGTAGTTAATAAAAGCCACTGAAAGAGAGAAAGAAATGTATCTGTCTTCATTTTTTAACGTACTGTGAAATTTTACACTATTTTCTTGGTGCTGAAGCTTTCCTGCTTTAAATGTTGCTTTTGCACATTTATCAAAACCAGATGACATTCTTACATCATCTGAGAAAGTGTTGACAACTTGCAGTTGTGCTTTCAGCTTCTCATCTGATGAACTATAGCGTTTTAAATCACACACAAAAAGAAGATGTGAAGTCTTTACACTCTGTTGTTTTCTGGGAGCCAAATTGTAACCATGACTTTTAAACAGTCCCCCTGGAATATTCACCTTTGAATTTTATCCCTGGGATAATACATTGTCCTTTATCATGTCTTAGCTGCATCACTGAGAAACTCACCCAGCTGGAAATTAACCCATATGTCACTAGATAGGTAGCCAACTGGCTCACCAACAGAACACATACAGTCAAAGTTGGGGATTCCACCTCTACCAGCAGTCCAGTTACCAGTGGTGTACTACAAGGATCTGTGCTGGGCCTATTACTGTTTGGAATCTATTTCTCAGATATTCAGGTGAAAATTGATGGCCTGTGGCTTACCAAGTTCACTGATGACTGCAAATTGGGTGCAATCACTGAGTCCCCCAAAGTTGTTGACATACTACAAAAAGGGCTTACACAGAGAAATGATTGGAGCCAAAGCCACGGACTTAAACTAAATGCAAAAAAAATGCGATATCATCCCTTTCAGAAAAGAGGAAGTCCCTGCAAATTACAATATTAACAATACCCCTTATCTCAAACCCTGTGGTGAGACTTTGAGAACACAGGCTGTTAGCAACCTTAACTTTGATCACAATGTGACCACAGTGGTAATGAAGGCCTTCTGTGTCGTACATCTCATAAGTAAGGGCATTGCATCCAGAGCTAAGGATGTTATAACTCCCCTGTACTCATCCCATAGTGCAATGCTCCTTTCTGTAGGTACCTCACTAGATACCTGCAGCAGCTGGAGAGACCTCAGAGGTTTCTCACCAAGAAAATTCAGGGCCTTCAACACATGACCTACATGGGGAGACTGAAGGCCCTGTCACTGTACACTGTATCTTATAGGCTGCTGTGAGACAACTTGTGCCTGGCCTGCAGAGCAGTCTCAGACACTGCCCTAATGGAAATGCTGCACATCTGCAAGTCAAATGGGACAAGATTCAGTCACTTCAGGGATCTTAACCTAGCTTGCGACATTAACAGGACATGCTGGAGGACAGTTATGTCTCCAGGAGACTGTCACTCCTCTGGAACAAACTCCCAATTCATGTAAAGCAGAGCTTCTCAATGACCCTATTTAAGTGTAACTTAGCCAACTGGAAGGAAGATCGTAAATTTACCCCCGGGGTGTCACGTATGTCCCTCTTGGATAAGGGCAGCTAGTGCTGATCATAGACTCACACTGCAAATATAAATCATACAACTTGGTCAATAAGGGAACAAGGGTATAACATGGCTAGGCTTATAAAGATGCTAGGGCCAATAGCCTAGTGACCTCCTATGAACATATGAAGTGCTTTGCCAGTGATTTATGGTCACTGTAATGTAATGATCAGTATAGGTTGTATCTTACACATTAATAAGAATTCCTTTATCCATGAATGTGGGATGCTGTCAAATGCTTTCTGTTCTATTGCCATGACTGATTTTTCTTCTAAATGACTACATAAACTCTCTTTGCATCAATTCCAATATATAGTTTATACATTGTCAGAAGGAAAGTTATTGGTCTGTAGTTTTTAGGGTAGCTTGCAGGTTCACTCTTAACCTATGTGGTGTGGAATGTCACACCTCTAGCAGCGTACACACATCTTGCATTCTAAACTATTTTCCTGCAAAAATAAATTTAAAAAGTATAATATAAAAATGTAAATATTTTGTAAACAGTAAAAGTTATTAAAAGTGCACACATAGCAACATTTTCAGTAAGACGTATTCTTTACAGTGATAAAAGTTGGTGTATTCATAGTCTTTTCCATAAATACTGTATTATAATGCACACAAACCCTAAATGATGTTTTTGTGAACTTTTACAAATAAATGTTCATATCTTGAAAACTGTACAACCTAGACATATATTGTTAGAACATTTTTTGTAAATTAGACATAAGCTTTTACATAACAAGATGTTCCTCTATAAGTGCATGTTTACTGAGATATTACAGAAATATGAAAACATATAATTGTATAATTAGCAATATAAATACTACTGGATATCTGTCAAGATGTGCAACTTACAGGACAAATATCAAAAACAGTTTTCTTCAACAACATCTAAGGTTTCACCTAATGTCATGCAACAGTTTGTAAGTCACTTGTTTTTTACATACTAAGTTCATATGGAAATATTGCTTATTTTCATAATTAGTAGCACACGACTTGCAATATTTCCAGTACAGTGTGATGTAACCTAGCACTGACAGTCAATTGTCCTGTTCCCCATATTGGTGTTTCACACCATACACCTCAGTAATATGTAGGTCTTTCAGTTATGAAAATATGACAAGAATTTTGAATATATGAATAATACGTGGCAAACTAATATTAATTTCTCCACTTCAGAACACTATAGACTAATAATGTTTGTGTAATTTTAATAACTCCTTGCCTTTTCTAATACTACCTATTATTAGCTTGTAAGTCACTTAGTGAAAGAAGCCAGACCCAAATAAGGTGATACGGATGTGAACTGGAAGTATACAAAAAAGGTGTTTTAGTCTTGAGTGAGTTAAGGAGGAATATAGTTTTTCCAGTTGTTAACCACGTTGGTATCTGTTC
The DNA here is from genome assembly GCF_019279795.1 of Protopterus annectens. Taxonomy (NCBI): domain Eukaryota; kingdom Metazoa; phylum Chordata; order Ceratodontiformes; family Protopteridae; genus Protopterus; species Protopterus annectens. Next base: position 20,721,427 of record NC_056743.1, read on the forward strand.
AGGATGTGCATGTTGATAGTTCTTACTACCACTAAATCTTCAAGTAAAGATGTTGATACTTTTAGCCAGAAGTTAAGTACTGCATCTGAGCCTGGAGTTTTCCAATTAGGAGTTTTTCTTATTTTTTTCTTATTTCTCTGCTGTTACTTCATCCCATTTCATATCCTGTACATTTGCACTTCTTACTGTTTCCTTTACTTCTTCTATTCATTCAGCATCTTTATGGTCCACAGTGTTTTCATAGATATTTCTCCAAAATGTGTCTGTTTTTTCTCTCTCTCTTATTTTATTTTTTTGAACGGATTATCATGGACTTCATTAACAAGAACATTGGCAACCTCCAAACACTCGATCCCATGCAGCTTGGTTTCATCAAGGGGAGGTCATTCCTGTTAAATTTGGTCAACTTCTTTAAAACAGTCACCAAAACCATGGACGAGGGGAAGACAGTGCATACCATCTACCTTGACCTGACCAAAGCCTTCAATACTATTCCCCATTCGGGTATAATAGATAAACTGTCTCAACTAGGAATCAATCTATATGTTACCACATGGGTGGCAAACTGGCTCACTGATAGAACCCACCTAGTCAAAATAGGGGAAGCCACCTCAAGCAGTAGACCCGTAAGGAGCAGTGTACCCCATGGATTGGTCTTGGGGGGGCCTCTGTTGTTTGGGATTTACTTTTCTGAGATGCAGGCCAAAGCCAGTGGGCTATGGCTGACAGGTTTGCAGGTGACTGCAAGCTGGGTGCTGTCATCAATTCCCCTAGTGATGTAGACATCCTCCAAGAGGGTCTCACTCAGACAAATGACTGGTGCCAGAAACATTGCCTCAAACTGAATGCCAAAAAATGCATCATCATCCCCCTTTGGGGAGAGTGACATCCCCACAAATTATCACATTAATCACAAGGGCCTAAGCATGCAATCAGTCATGAAGGACTTAGGTACCCAGGTTGACAGCAAACTGATTTTGACCACCATATTGCCTCTATTGTACAGAAAGCTTTCTATATGGCCCACCTCATTAGGAAGGGTATCCCATCCAGGGACAAGGAGATCATAACGTCCATGTATTCTTCCCTTATAAGACCCATTATTGAATACAACCCCCCTTTTGGCATGTACCCCATAAAGCACATGCAGCAGCTAGAGAGACCACAGAGGTTCCTCACCAGGAGAATCCAGGACTTCAAACATCTACCCTACACAGCTAGGCTAAAAATCCTGTCCCTCTACTCAGTCTCATACATACTCCTCAGAGGTGACCTCTGTCTGGCATGCAAAGCAATCTCAGACCCCACCTTGATGGGACAGCTGCATATCCGCAATTAAGCTCCACTCGTGTAACATGTAAGTGCGACCTCAACCTGATCTATGATGTCAATAGGACTTGTTGGCAGGACAGATTTGCATCCCAGAGACTCCCCATTCTGTGGAATAGACTCCCTCTTCACGTCAAGCAGAGTACCTCATTAACCCTTTTTAAGCGCAACCTGGATAACTGGATGGGGAACAGAAAATACACCCCTGGGATTCCACCTGTGTCCCTGCTGGACAGGGGTATCAGGTGCTGACTTATCAGAACATGGGCTAAATTCTTGTCTAGGCTTGTAAGGGCCTCAGGGCTAATAGTGTAGGTATTTCCTATGATTCTATGATCCTATGATCCTATTCTGTGATGTTACCAGAGCTGGATTTTCTACACTAAATCCTTCACTTCCCAGGTAATCTATATCTTCAATTTCTTTTTCTTTAACTTATATATTACTAATCCTCTTTCCTACTTCCCCCTTTATTTTCTTATTTATATATTGTGAAATTTGCAATATATGGATGCCTTTGTCTATATTTCTCTTCAAATATCTTTGGTAGTGCTTTTTTTATTGATTAGTTTTACTTTCGCCTTTGCATAAATATTGTACCATATAAAATCTCTTTTTCTTTCCCGTGTCTATATTTCTTCTTCAGATGTCTCTCGCTCCATCTGTTTCTCCTTACTTTGGGGACTCATTGTTCCATCTTATTGTGACATAACCTGTGTTAGACTTTCCACACTAAATAGGATCATAGGATCATAGCAGGTTACTAAGCTAATGACCCTGGGGCCCTTACAAGCCTAGTCAAAAGTTTGTCCACAAAAAAGAAACCTCAATCAGCACCTGTCACCCCTGTCAGTGAGGGACACAGGTGGAACCCCTGGGACAAATTTGTGGTTTCCTATCCACTCATCAAGGTTGCACTTGAAGAGGATCAGCGACATACTCTGACGTGTACGGGAAATAATGGAAATCCTTCACTTAGTGGGTATTCTATAACTTCAGCTTCTGTTTGCTTAACTAATCTTCTGTTCTATGTTCCCCCTTTGTGATCTTATTTTTGTATTGTGAAATTTTTCATATCTGGGTGCCTTGACTGTATTTCTGTTCAAATATCTTTTGAAGCTACTTTTTTGTATTGATTAATTTGGCTTTCTCCTTTGTGTAAATTGTACCATATCAGATCTCTCTTTCCCGTGTTCATATTTCTTTTTTTAATACTTTTTAAAAATCTTTAGGTTTTGTTCTTTATATTTTTATACTTCCTCTTTCACTTCTTTTTCCAAACAGCCCAAAGTTTCTTGGTTTCATATCTTTTTTTAATTTCTCCAAATATTTTGGGTTTTTAATACCATGACGGGAATGGACCCCATTCCTAGGTCAAAGCATGATTAATTAAAGTTCATGAAATTAGTATTGTTTTACTCTTTGATGTCAGCCAAAAGTGCTCTTTGTAGCACCCACAGTGTGCCCAGTAATGACTCCTTCTGCAATTTGTACAGAGTTACATGTATTGGCAGCATATCTAAATATGATTGTAGACTCTGTTTTATAAGACCCGTTGCTCCTACTACTGTTGGAACTATCTGGGTATCTTTCTTTCACATTGTTCTTTTTTCAGCTTCCAAATCCTGATATCTTATAACTTTGTGTTTTTCTGTATGGAGGACAATGTAGTCACTGGGTGTGGTGATTTCAGTGATCAATGCTACTTTTGTCTTCTTTTCTTGGATCACTATATCCGGTTTTCTAGCATCTGTCTTTTGAACTGTTAGTAATGGATGATCCCATGTGATGTAGACTTCATCATTTTCTATGATGCTTTGTGGCTCAAGTTTCCAGTGTTTTCAGCCACGTTAGTGCCATAATGTTTGCATAATCAGCAGTGCAACAGTCTTGCCACATTATTATGCCTTTCAGTATACAGTCCTTCTGCCATTAGTATGTCGCAACAGGCAACAAAGTGTGTAACCGTATCCAGTTCTGTTTTACAAAACCTGCATTTGTTTGTTTCTCCCACATGTTCAATGGACTTTGTAAACCAACATGTATGTAGCCCACTATCTTGTGCTGGCAATATTAAACTTTCAACTCTTGGTTTGAATTCGCCTCTCCTTAACCACTCCTGCATTTGTTCCTGATCAACATGAGGTTCTTCCAGAAGTTTTCTATGCTTGCAACTATATTTATGCATTTTCCACATTTTTGCCTTATCTCAAGGCATATCTCTTTTTTAATTTCTCCAAGTCTTTTGGGTTTCTAATACCATGATGGGAATGGACCCCATTCCTAAGTCAAAGTATGATTAAAGTTCATGAAATTAGTATTGTTTCAGTCTTTGATGTCAGCCAGTAGTGCTCTTCACAGCACCTACAGTGTGCCCAGTAATGACTCCTTCTGCAGTTCGTATGGAGTTACATGTATTGGTAGCATACCTAAATACGATTGTAGACTCTTTTTTTATAAGACCTGTTGCTCCTACTACTATTTGAACTGTCTGGGTATCTTTCTTCCACATTGCTCTCATTTCTGCTTGCAAATCCTGATATATTTTGACTGTGTGTCTCCCTGTACAGAGGACACTGTAGTCACTGGGTGTGGCGATTTCAATGATCCATGCTACTTTTATCTTCTTTTCCTGGACCACTATATCTGGTTTTCTAGCATCTGTCTTTTGAACTGTTGGTAATGGATGATCCCATGTGATGTAGACTTCATCATTTTCTATGATGCTTCGTGGCTCATGTTTCCAGTGTTTTCAGCCACTTCAGTACCATAATGTTTGCACAATCCCCAGTGCAACAGTCTTACCACATTATTATGCCTTTCAGTATATAGTCCTTCTGCCATTAGTATGTTGCAAACAGCAACAAGGTGTGTGACTGTTTCCAATTCGGTTTTACAAAACCTACATTTGTCTGTTTCTCCCACATGTTCAATGGACTTTGTAAACCAATGTGTACACAGCCCACTATCTTGGGCTGCCAATATTAACCTTTCATCTCTTGGTTTAAATTTGCCTCTCCTTAACATTCCTGCATTTGTTCCTGATGAACATGATGTTCTTCCAGAAGTTTTCAATACTTTCTTACCTTCTCGTCTGATCCTTCACCTTATATTCTTTCTTTTGTTTTTTGGCACATTCAGTTGCTGCTTGGTTTTTATCTACTTCTGGTTTGATTTCCATTCCTGCTTGATGCTGATATGCTTCTGCTAGATTATGCAGAGAAGTCATCTTAGATTTATTCTCCTCATGTTTCAAAACTTTCACTATGTTTGGGTCTTGTGAGGTCAGCAGATATGTGTGGAGTCCTACGATTACAGATCTATACATATAATCAATTTCAAGGAGGCCCATCCCTCTTCCGAAATAGGGAATATATAATCTTGGTGTGCACTAATTTTTATAAATCACTTGGTGAGCATGAAGCATCCTTCTTGTTTTCCTATCTAATCTGTCTAACACATTTTGGGACCAGTCAATCACTCCAAAACTGTAAATTAGGACAGGAAGAGCAAATTGGTTTATAGCTTGAATTTCGTTCATAGATGTCAGTGCTGTTTTCAGGATTAATTTAAGTCTTCTGAAGTATTCCTTACTAAGTTTTATTCGCATTTGTTCATGTTTTATTGTAATCCTTCATCAATTCCCAAATATTTATACACTCCTTCTTGCTCAAGTTCTTTTATATCACATTTTTTTCCCAAACTGATGTTTTCCTGGTGTTGCAGTTTTCCTGCTTTAAAGGTTGCTTTTGCACATTTATCAAAACAAAATGACATTCTAATATCATCTATAAAAGTTTTGACAACTCGCAGTTGTGCTTTCAGTTCCTTATCTGATGAGCTATACAGTTTTAAATCATCGACAAAGAGAAGATGAGAAGTCTTTACACTTAGTTGTTTTCTAGGAGATAGATTATAGCCATGGGCTAAGCTGTTAGGTAGACAGCTTAATGGGTTAAGGGCAAGGCAGAACAGCAGCGGTGACAAAGAGTCACCATGGAATATCCCCTTTTGAATTTGTATCCCTGGGATAATAATTTGTCATTTATCATGGTTTAATTGCAAAGTGGTCTGCCACTGTTTCATGGTCACTGTAATGTAGTCGATTAGTGTAGGGTGTATCTTATACATTTTTAAGCACTCTTTTATCCATGAATGTGGGTACTATCAAATGCTTTCTTGTAGTCAATCCATGCCATACTTGGATTCTTCCCCTTTTTACAGTTCTTTGCTATGACTTTATTTAACAAATGATCCTTTGTTCCATATCACTTTCTTTTATTGTCCTTTTGTTCTACTGCCATAATTGAGTTTTCTTCTAAATGATTATAACTTCTGTTGGCATCAATTCCTGTGTATAGTTTATACGTCATCAGAAGGCAAGTTATTGGTCTATAATTTTTAGGGTAGCTTGCAGGTTCACTCTTAAGTAGGAGCATTGTTTTTCCTGTTGTTAACCAGGTTGGTGTCTGTTTGTGGTGCGCATATAAATAGTTCTTACTCATGGCTAAATCTTCATGCAAAGATATTAATGCTTTCAGCCAAAAGTTAGGTACTGCATCTGGGCCTGAAGTTTTCCAATTGGAAGCTTTTCTTAACTTTGTTTCAATCTCTCTGGTTGTTACTTCATCCCATTTCATATCCTGTACCTTTAAACTTCTTATTCTTTCTTTTACTTCTTCTATCCGTTTAGCGTCTTTGTTATGTTCCATAGGATCTTCATAGATACTTCTCCAAAATGTCTCTATTTCTTCTTTTTTTGGTGGTCTTTCAATTCCTTTTACCTTGTTTCCCAATTCTCCATAAAACTTTTTTGGGTCATCAATAAATTGCTTATTTTGTGCTTTTCCTTTATATTTATCTTCGTGTCTCCTAAGTCTTTCCACCTGTGCTGACATTTTTAATTTGTTATTAGTGATAGTACATGATAGATCCCGGTCTGTTCTAATTCTACGGATTGCTTTTATCACATCTATCTTTCTTAGTATTTTTGTTGATCTGTTCCCTCTTCTATAATCTATAAACAATGACAATTCTTGTCTTAGCTGTTTTATAGTTTTCTCTATTCAATATTTCCATGATGGTATTCGATTTCGCCCCTTCCTTTCACTCACTACCCTGTGTTCTTGTGGTAAAACTTTATCAGTTATTAATTTAGCTGCACAGTAATATATCCTATTTACTTCTGTTATATCGCATGGATCTCTATGAACAGTCCTAATTACTGTGTCCATTTGTTTTATCAGACTTCTGACTTTTTGGGTTTTATTATCCTTCTGCAGTCTATTTCTTTCATTGATCTTGATGTATCTGTCTGTGTCTATTAAATCAAGCAACTCTTCTCTTAGCTCATTTTCTTCCAAACTGAGGGCACATCCCTTGTTTTCCAATTCCTGCAGGCATTCTATAGAAAGTTCTAAATCATCTTCCCATGGCACATTCTCTTCAATTTCATCATGTGTCATCTGTTGCTCTGTCATATGAAAACTCACTGGCCTATCACTCCTCAACATTGACTGCATCAGAGTTTCCACATTTTCCTGTTCGTTTCCTTGCTGTCTAGCTTCAAGTGAACATTTATACTGGTTTCCTGTGGAAGGCTCTAAAATATCTTGATATGGCACCTGACCAATTACTTTATGTTCCACTGGTTTCATCTTAATTTGGATCTCCATTACTCTATCCTGTTGTGGTGCTTTCTGAATTAGATTCTCTACACTGAATCCTTCACTTTGGAGGTACTTCATGACCTCAGTTTCTATTTCTTTAACTTCTCCATTACTGATCTCCTTTTCTACTTTTCCTCTTTGTCTTCTTATTTTTTGTATTGTAAAGTTTTCCATGTCCAGATTCCTTTCCCTGCATTTCTCTTCAAATAACTTTGGTGCTGCTCTTTTTGTATTGATTAGTTTTGCTTTCTCCTTTAGATAAATTTTACACCATATTAAATCTCTTTTTCTTTCCCATGTCCATATTTTTTCTTCAGATGTTTCCTGCTCTTCCTGTTTCTCCCTACTTTGGGGACTGGCTCCATCCTGCTGTGGTGTAACCCGTGGTAGGCCTTCTACATCAAATCCTTCACTTCACAGGCACTCCATAACTTCAATTTCTATTTTTTAAATTTCTACTTTACTAATGTTCTTTTCTACGTTCCATCTTTGTGATGTTATTTTTTTTCTATGTGAGTACTATAAAAATGCATTAGACTCAATCACCAAAATAAAACATGTCTGATTCTAAGCCTGCCTGGTGGATTGTTTTTTGAAAAAGATTATATTAGCTCTAGAAAATAATTTTTGCCTTTTATTACATAAATCCATCTCATCATAATAAAATAAGGTTAAATATGATCTAGAAGAGGTTACAAGGGATTACTGATGAGTCTATGGCTCGGTGTGAAAATTAATTAGTGAAAGTAAAGGATTATAAGAAGACATACTATAAATACATTAATATAGAAACAGGCAACAACAAATTGGGCCTGCATTAATGAATAATATATGTGTGTATATATATATATATATATATATATATATATATGTATGAACTTGTATCAATGGACAAAGCATTTCATAAATTATTTTACATTTTTCAAAGTCTCAAATAATCCATAAGAAGAAATAACAGTAAAAGTGCATGTTGCAAAAGATTCTGTATGGTTCTGTTTTGAACTGCACAAAATAAGAGCTATATCCTAACTCTCAGAGTGCACTATTTATCAAATTAATGGGCAATATGTTGGTTCTTCCTCTCTGCTACATATTTAACACCTTATTTAAAAACAGTTATGTCATCATTATGAAATTCGTCTACGGGTAATCATATGCACAAAAGTGGTAATCCATGCTTAGTTTCTAATAATAGACCGATCAGCTTGACATCTATCTTGGGGTAGTGTTTTGAAAGACATCTTTAAATAAATTAATTCAACATAGAATTTATCATAAGTCTCATGATCCATCCCTTCATGGTTTTATAAAAGGCTGCTCTATGTTAGCTACCCTGATTGATTTAAATGAATATTCCAACCTGGCTAACAGACTAGTCTTGATAATAGTAATGGTCTAGCAAAAGTTTTTGATACACTGTCACATCACATTATATTGCCAACACTATATTCAGACAGTACTAACACAGACACACACACACACACACACACACACACACACACACACACACACACACACACACACATATACATATATATATATATATATATATATATATATATACAGGTGCCTGTTAGAATATCAAATGTTCATAACATCAGCATTAATATCAGCAAACCCAGAAGATCGGAAAGGGGCAAAGGCACAACACCAAAGTGCCACAACACTGAAACTGAAAACATTGCCTATAAAAGCTTTTGCAGGGGGCAGGGCAATGCTCCCCTACATGCACCACAACCCCTGCTACTTATGTATGCCAACTCCAAGACTGCACTGCAGCTGGGAATAGGCAAAACCCCAAATGCAGCTGTACTGCGATCTCACACAAGCACTCTGCACAGTTCAGTCTTTTCATTTTCAGTGTTACGGCACTTTGATACTGTGCTTGTTGATCTTCTTGGTTTGCTGTTATGAACATTGATCTTTTGAACATTCGGTGTTCTAACAGGGGCCCATATATATATATATATATATATATATATATATATATATATATATATATATAGGTCCACTTCTGAAACTCGAAATATTAAAATTTTGAATTTCAGTATATTGATACCAGAAGTTTGGAACCGTAAAAACATGAAATCACACAACACTGAAACACCATATACCATAAAACAACAGTTAAAAACATAACCCTCCCCCAGTATAACAACATAAACAATAATAAGTAAAAACAAATAAAACAAACATATCATTTTGCAGGTTCCAAGCCCTGTGCGCCCCCCCCCCCACACCACTACTTATATATACCAACTCCGAGGTCGCATTAACTCAAAAAAAAAAAAAAACTACATGCATGTGCCCTGCACTCCCATTGCACACTGTCATACTTACACTCACTAATAACACACACACACACACACACACGCACGCACACACACACACACACACACACACACACACGCAAACACACACGCGCACGCGCGCGCATGCACACACACACACACACACACACACACACACACACACACACAGGTTCCCTTTTTAATTTCGAAATACTGAAATCCCAAATTTCAGTATTTCAAAATTAAAATACCGGCAAACCTGAAGCGTGAAATTCAAAATCCCGAAGTACAGAGATTTTGAATTAGTGCTTCTGGTGTTGTGGTGTGTGAATGGTAAGATGTGAGTTTGGGTATTTATGTATGTGTATGTCTTTGGTTAGGGGCTTTAGTGTCTGTCAGTGTGTGTTTTGACTGTGATGTGTGTGTGCGAGGGTGTGTATAATGTGTGGGAGTGAGTTGCTTGTGTGTCTCTATGTGATCTCGGAGTTAGTATATATAACCCCCTGCTTATCTGTAGTGTAGGATATTATATTTGAATTGGGGGGAAGTGGTGTGTATGTGTGCTGTATCTGTAGTGTACCGTCGGGATTTTGAATTTCACTGTTTTAGGGTTTCAGTGTTTTGTGTCTTCAGCTATGTAATTTCGAAATACTGAAATTTGGGATTTTAGTATTTCAAAATTACATAGTGAATCCGTTATGCACACACATACACACACACACACACACACACATATATATATATATATATATATATATATATATATATATATATAGTTTCACTTTAGAATCCTGAAATATCACAATCCTGAACTTCATAAACCAGAAGCCCAAAATCTTGAAAACTCAAAATCCTGAATTCCAAAATACTGAAAACACACAGGATGCATATACTGACCATAGACAACACAAACCATATGACATTCCACCAAATATAAGGGTCTATGTTAAATCATAGAACACTTAAAAAAGCGAATGATGATTTATCGAACCCATGTAAGTGAAAGCTTACAATCTCGAATGCTTAGAGCATTGATTTTTTTCCAAGGGAAAAAAATCACTGTTCCACAAAACAATAAAAAAAATTAAAACATTACATAAAGTGAGGTGCTTTGCCCCCCACACATCCCCCTACTT